>NC_084979.1:915000-917500 GCF_963691925.1 Scomber scombrus
GTACTTCACATTTGATAAATCCCAGAAATAGACAATAACCAATCATAATGTAGTAAAATGAAGAGAATGTGTAATCAGATGATATTTTGTGAATAAGTGACAGATGGGCAGAAATGTGGAGAGTTCCTGTTGGATAGTGACCAGCAGATGGCAGCAACATCTAGTTCATAACAGCATCCAAACCTCCTTTACAATCTTACCTGAATTTATTCAGCAAAGAAAGTTTAGAATAGCCTAAAATATTACCATAAGTTATAAAAGCAGCTGTCCACAGCAGCACAGAGTCATCATAAGTCATGCTGTCCAACTGATCTATGATGAGGAACTGATTATAGATAGATAGATAGATAGATAGATAGATAGATAGATAGATAGATAGATAGATAGATAGATAGATAGATAGATAGATAGATAGATAGATAGATAGATAGATAGATAGATAGATAGATAGATAGATAGATAGATAGATAGATAGATAGATAGATAGATAGATGTAAACTTTATTGATCCCCTTGGGGAAATTTAGGGTCCAGCAGCTTAATACACAAAGACATCAAAGAACAATATACTAAAACATTAAATACAAAATACTATACAAAATACTAAATAAGAAGAAAAACTAAATACTAAAATAAGAGGAAAAACTAAATACTAAATACTAAATACTAAATAAGAGGAAAAACTAAATACTAAAATAAGAACAACAAGGTCTGAGGATGAGGCTGTGTGATAAAGTCCAGAAATAAAATAAAATAAAAATAAAAGTAAAAATAAAAATAAACCTAAAAATATAGTGCAATATACAATTTAAAATGAATTTAGTGAATATACTTTTTACAATTTAAATTTACAATTTAAAGTGAATTTAGTGAATGTAGTCCAGGCTGTGGCTGTGAGGGTCCTTTTATTGTCAGATTGTACAGTTGTACGGCCCTGGGGACAAATGAGTTAATGAGCGTAGTCTCCAGCTGATCATGCTCTTCTGCTGGATGATGATGTTGTGAAGTGGATGACCTTCATTGTCCATGATGGTGAGCAGTTTGTTCAGGTTCCTTTTGTCTGTTACTGAAGTGAATCTCTCCAGTTCAGCTCCCACAACAGAGCCAGCATTCTTCACCAGCCTATCCAGTCTATCTATATATGTAATCAGTTTTAATTAGCCTGTGATCAGCTAGTCAAACAATAGTTATATGTTATGTTATGTTTCTGACTATATGTCTGTTTTGATGTACAGGACATGCTTCCCTGGTAGAGCAGCGACGATTAGTTATTAATCTGCAACTATTTTGATAATTGATGAATTGTTTAAGTCATTTTTTAAGCAGAAATGCCAAACATTTGAGCATTCTGGCATGTCAAGTGTGCATAGTAAGCTGAATACTTCTGGTTTAGGACTGTTGGGCAAAACATGAATATGATGACATTCTTGGAATTTATGATGAGGTGTTTTTCACAGTTTTTGGTGTTAAATCACCCAAATGATTACCTGAAAAACTAATGAGCAGATTCATTGATTTGGAAAATGTTTATTGTGTATGATTGATTCTTAAGATTAGGAACATAGTGTCTAATGAAAAAGAACTGCATCATGGAGCCTTATTTGAGGCTGAGTTTAGATCTCTGTGTACATGGTCAGGTTCACAGGTAGGTTCATAGTCAGGTTCACATATAGGTTCACAGGTAGGTGCAGGGTCCAGTTCACAGGTAGGTTCACAGGTAGGTTCATAGGTAGGTTCATAGGTAGGTTCATAGGTAGGTTCATAGGTAGGTTCATAGGTAGGCTCATAGGTAGGCTCATAGGTAGGTTCATAGGTAGGTTCATAGGTAGGTTCACAGGTAGGTTCATATAGGTTCATAGGTAGGTTCATAGGTAGGTTCATAGGTAGGCTCATAGGTAGGCTCATAGGTAGGCTCATAGGTAGGTTCATAGGTAGGTTCATAGGTAGGTTCATAGGTAGGTTCACAGGTAGGTTCATAGGTAGGTTCATAGGTAGGTTCATAGGTAGGTGCAGGGTCCAGTTCATAGGTAGGTTCACAGGTAGGTTCATAGGTAGGTTCATAGGTAGGTGCAGGGTCCAGTTCACAGGTAGGTTCATAGGTAGGTTCATAGGTAGGTTCATAGGTAGGTTCACAGGTAGGTTCATAGGTAGGTTCATAGGTAGGTGCAGGGTCCAGTTCATAGGTAGGTTCATAGGTAGGTTCACAGGTAGGTTCATAGGTAGGTTCATAGGTAGGTGCAGGGTCCAGTTCATAGGTAGGTTCATAGGTAGGTGCAGGGTCCAGTTCACAGGTAGGTTCACAGGTAGGTTCATAGGTAGGTTCATAGGTAGGTGCAGGGTCCAGTTCACAGGTAATTCATCTCTGGCATTTGCAAGTAGGAGTAAAGACAACCCTGATAGTTCACCTCATCTGTAGATCTTTCCATGAACTTTTCAAGTAAGTGATGGGGGCTCCAGTGGTTGTGACCATTAACCCCCTGGTAATGGATTACTATTATTAT
>NC_084979.1:920000-922500 GCF_963691925.1 Scomber scombrus
TTTCTGTTCTATGACCACCCTAACCATGTGGTTAATGTTGGGTTAGGTTTGGGGAAATAAAACTGCAATGAAAGGCCGTGGTTATTGTTAAAACAAATAGCTGAGTTAAGGTTTTTTAAAGATCTATTGTCCACTAAAACCACAAAGCAAGACATCCAAGTCACAAGCTTTACATGCCCAACCAACAAATAACTACGTCTTAAAAATCAATCTATATATAATGATGTCAACCAAATATCGAGTCCTCCAAATTAAATGACAAAATATGTTGAATGACACATAGAGGAGTTTTCTGATCAGCAGGACCACATCATTGATCTGTACCTTACAACACTTACAAATAAAATGTTTTATGATTTGACCAGAGTATGATTAAAGTTAAAACTAGGTTAGGTTTTGGATACATTGTATCACCATGATTAAAATAATAACCACATGGTCACATGGAAACACACATCACAGTCTCCATTGCCAAAGTCACAAGCTACACTCAACCAACAATGAACTGAATCTTGGTTGATATTGTGCCGAACTGTCACAATTCCTGCCTTGGTTTCCATGCCCATTCTGTCTCTGTCCCTGCCTACCAGCCCCACAGTGTCTGCACTTGGTTTAGTCATTCTACACCTGTCCACCAGATGTCTACAGTCTTTCTTGCCTGGCTCTCACATCCACCTGCTCACCTAAATTGCCTCTCCTCCATTTATCTCCATCTGTTGCTCATTATCCTATCAGTCCTAGTTGCGTAAAATCGTCCTCTGCTCTCCATTCTCTGCCAGTTCATTAATGTTACTTTCTTGTGTATTTGCAGTCCTGCTGCTCTGTTACCTGTTCACAAGATCCTGAGACTGAAACTCTTTCCCCTGTTCCTGATTTCCTTCCACCTGAGATTGGACCTTTTGTCTGTTTTGACCTGTTTGACTTTCTACCTGCTTTTTCCTCAAGACTTGTTTGTCTTCTTTCTTTGGATTTCAAAGCGTTTTTGAGCCTTGGGGTCTGCCGTTGTGTCCTCCTACCACCTTGCACTCATACGTGTGACACCAAACAACAAACAAGTCCTTTAAATTAAATGACAATAGATGTCATGGTTCTGTTCACTCTTGAATAACACATACAGGTAATTTCTGATCGGACACTCATATCAGGAAAACATCATTTGTATTTGCCCTCCAAAACTGTTATCGATCACTGTTGAGTATTGAATATGTTTGATGAGGTGACAACACTCAAAGTACAAACATGCACAGCATTTCTTTCTACTTCTAAGCTTCTTTATAAAATGGGATGAGTGATGAGAGTTAATAGATTTGTGGACTTCAGCCCTGAGCTAAATCTGATAGCACAGCATACTGTATTTTGCTGCCAGGAGAAAAGACTCTTCATCCAGATATGTATTCAGATCACAATCTATCACTCAGCATCTACAACATCAGGTTGGAACAAAGCCACTTCCAATTCTTTCCATTCCATATAACACACAGATTGTAGCAATGTTCCAGAGCTGTGCCAAGTGTGAGGTTTATTTACAGCTTGCCTGAGGAAACAGTCAAGAGACACATGTATCAAACAAAGCAGCCTGTTGTATAGCTGTTGCATTATGATATACTGAAGAAAGTAAGAACTTTAGGATTTCTTCCATCTTGCAACATGCAGCCAGTGAGGCGCATTCAAAGTAAGCTATTTTCTCCTGTCAAACTGTCTGCATTAACTATAGTGAGCAGTGATATTGTCATTGTGTTAAATCTAATATTAGATTACAACAGTAAGCATACACATTTCCTTTCTTTGTATTTTCTGTTATCTTTGCTCAACAGGTTAACACAGTGAATGCAGCTACAATTACACCAATATTGAATGTTTACTGTTTACTAAATGCCATTATTTAGGCACATAGTTAAGTTCCAACACTTTTTTCAGTATTATTTTGGAAGGAAGGAAGAGGGAAGGGATGAAAGAATGTTAACTGCTAAAACTTAAATCATTGGGTTTGTTTTAAATACATTTAAATATCCCTTTAACAGTGTCATGTCAGCGTCATGTCAGCCATATATTTATTCACATATAATCATGTTGAATTTGGGCCTCTGCATCCCTTGAGTTATAAAGAATAAAGTGTAGACAGTGTGATTGGGGCCCAGGAGATTTCAGCCAACACCCCGGGGCTTGTCATGTAGCATGACAGATGAGAACATACTGATGATACACAGATAAGACACCATGACATTTATGGCTTCTACAGTTAAGCCAAACTCTGTTCATATCAACTCTTTCAAGAAGGAAAAAATGGAGGAAATATCAACCACACAATGATAGATAAAGACTGACATTGTTCAGGGTGTGCTGAGCAGCTTTACCAACACAGATCTGTGAAATACTTACAGTAACATGGTTAGACAAAACATCTCTAGTGCTACATTTGCTGCATGATTGTATGGAATAGATTTGAATGCTTTGGTCCATGTTGAATGTGATGAATTACACTTTACTGTCTGTCTTTTGA
>NC_084979.1:1227500-1327500 GCF_963691925.1 Scomber scombrus
AATACAGTTATTTGTCATCATCTCCTTCAGGAAGTCGCACTCCAACAGACTGACTTTTACTCCTTTCTTTATCTAGTTTTAAACAGCATTTTTACGACTTGCTTTGAAACATGGACTGTTCTTAAAGACATCATTTAATTGGATTAAGGACTTCAGTCATCAGAATTGTGGATCGACAATCTAAGTAAAAGTGGCCACTGCAGACACTTCAGCTCCCAAAAGCAAATTTGCTTTTACTTATCTTGGTCATGCATGTCAAGTTTACATACTGCAACACTGCATCACTGCAACAATGAGAGACAAGTGTGGATCTCAGAGAGAAAAACGGGATCTTTCTGGACTTTTCCACTGTTGCTAAACACCAGCCAAAGCACCTGGCTGCACTGAGTCCCTCTGGCTGTGATCTTCAATTTGTGATCACTGTGAGTGGTGATCCCACTCTCCCATGGACCAGCTCCTTCACCGTAGGTTCTCCTGTTGCTCCGCCTGGGGCTGTCTCAGCCCAGTCTGAGGACCCATGGGTCTTCCAGGGAGCCAAGCCAAGAACAGGTGGACAAAGAAAGTGTTAAAACAGCTACATGTTTATTCCAAGCTCACACAATCTGCACACACAAGCTTATCAACTCCATGCAGTGGTCACTGGCCTTCACACTTATTCCTCAGTCTTATAGCAATTTATTAGGGGAGGGAGACCAAGAGACCATAGCGCAAGCTACAAAAAGTGTTGGATACAAAAAGGTTGGATCCTACATTTCCCATAATTCCACCCTCCTTGCATGGTAAATGCTCAGGTTTTCTGTTAAAATGTGTTCCAGAGCTTATGACAGCAAACACAAAATGCACCAGCAGTCAGATGTTAATCCAGTTTTTTTGTGTGGGTATGATTAGCATTCTTTCCAGTCACTCCAGACTCATTTTAATTCCAGTTATAAATCATGCCAAGGAGATGCAAAGAGAGACAGACAGACTGCTGCTAATTAGTGGCTGCTTGGCCCACGCTGAGAGGTCAAATGATCTGAGCTGAGTCTCAGCTTGGTGGAGAGGAAGGGAAGACAGAGGGATGTAATGCTTCCCTCATGCTGTTCTGTGGTCCCAGAAGGAAGATCTCTAACCTTTCACCAGCCCACATATCCCAGATCACCCCTACCCCACCCGCCATACTCATCATACTAAGTAGTAATGGGCCCCCCAAAGGGGCAGGAGACCTTCTTTACTGTCTCCACAACCTGCTGACTCCTTCCTGTTGTCTGGGCGCGCAGGTGGTCGAGTGGTTAGAGCGCATGCCGAATACGCAGCCGACCCCGGTTCAAATCCCGATCGGAGGTCCTTTGCTGCATGTCACACCCCCCCCCCCCTCTCTCTCCCCTGTTTCCTGTCGGTGTACTGATAAATAAAGCCGTCTATGCCAACAAAATCTTTTTTTTAAACGATCTGATATCACATCACCGTGCAGTGCTTAACCTTAATTTTAATAGTAACTAATTACATTACAAAGTTACTTCCATTAAAAAGTAACTATTTACATTACAGCATTACCTTCTGAAAACAGTAAGTGGTTAGAGTACTTTAGTGTTACTGTGTGATTCCTCATGTTGTTTTAGTCCAGACCTCCTTTAAATATAATGACTGTACCATCATCACACAGCCAAGTCTGATCCATCATCTATAAATCTTTACACTGATAGCAGGAATGACACACACAATGTTCCATTTACAGTCTTTATTGGACTAAATTGGCTTCTCAAACATATGCTCACATACAAGTTATAAACTACATCCAGGCTTTTAAACACATCTCTACATCACTGCAACAGACCAACACACACAACTTACATGTAACTGTAATGTTCTTGCTCTTATTTCCTCCAATAATGAAAAATAATGTGAACATTTCCACAAAGTGAATGTTGTCCCTTCTGAGCTGCCGTACACGCGTGCAGTGATATAACCGTAGCACATAGCCAGGTGTCTGCCTGCCAAAAAACAGTGCGAATTTGTGGTGGATTTTCTTTTCTTGTGGTAAAAAGGTAGCTACAGGAATAGTTGGTTAAAAAATAATAACAGATTACCTTTTTGAAAATGTAACTAAACAAATAAGTACTTAAATTGTGGACCTAATGCATTAGTTTACTCATTACATCAAAAACGTTATCCAAGTACTCTAATCCCCAGCACTTGTTGTCATGGCTTTGCGACTCAGGGAAGAAGACTGGGAAATACAATAGCATGGCTCCTTGCCTGCTCATACACATACTGTATACAATGGGAAACTGAAGACAAGCATTAAAATACTTAATTTAATAATATGATAAGACATCTTAATCCTGAGATCAATCTTTTAATATATGCCTTTTTCCTGTGGATGTATAAAGCTCTAGCTTAACATCCATACTAGATTTTTCTAGCACTATCAAACAGCCTTCATCTGTTATTAGGGGTGGGTGGGCTGATGCCAAAAGTACTGATAATACCATACGTGGGTCCTTTTAAAAAGTACTCTATCGATTTTCTTATGTGAAAGATGGATACCAGGTATGACTATGGAGTCTCTATTTTTCTTCCATTTGCTGCTAAATCATTATAGACACATCATAATCTATGTCCACTAGACACTGTGGCTCAGGACGTAGAGCAGTTGTCCACCAATCGGAAGATTGGAGGTTGGATTCCTGACTCCTCAAGTCCACATGTCGATGTGTCCTTCTTGGGCAAGATACTTTACTCCAAATTGTTCCTGTGAATGTTGTTATTCAAGGTTTATTTGTCATTTACATGTTTGCACATGAATCGAAATTTGTACTCAGGTCCAGCAGCGTACAGTACAATGAGTACGTCTAAAAAAATAAGCTATAAAAAATAAATCACAGACTCAGGCTAAAAAATATAAATAAAACAACAATAATATATATAATAAATAACAAATAACCAGTGCAGTAGATTTAAAAACAGAATGCTAAAACAGAGCAGCATGTATTAGGTATGTAAGGCAAGGCAGGAGGAGGATGGAAGTGCATTCAGTGCATTCACAGATGTATGGAGTTCATCAGTCTGACAGCCTCAGGGTAGAAGCTGAGCTTGAGCCTAGTAGTTCTGGCCTTCATGCTCTGCAGCCTCTTACTCGAGGGGAGGGGTACAAACAGTCCATGGGCCGGGGGTGGGTTGGGTCCCCCATGATGCAAGCCGCACTGCTCCTGAACCTCCTGATGTAGATGTCCTCAATGGATGGAAGACTGCTGCAGGTGATCTTCCCTCTGTAGCGCCTTCCTATCGGCAGCAGAGCGGTTTCCATACCAAGTGGTGATGGAGAAGGCGAGTGTACTCTCCACCACACACCTGTAGAAAGCTGCCAGCACTGAGGTGTTGAGGCCAGCCTGCCTCATTCTCCTGAGAAAATAACGGCGTTGGTGGGCCTTCTTCATGATGTTGGTGGTGTTTATAGTCACCTTCAAGTCCCTGGAAATGTGGACTCCAAGGTACTTGAAGCTGTGAATGTTAGTTTCCTCCTGATGAGCAGGTTGTTACCCTGTGTGGTAGCTCCTGTCATCAGTGTATGAATGTGTGTGTATACAACATGTAGTGTAAAAGTGCTTTGAGTGGTCAAAAAGACATAAAAAGTTGTATATACAGTACCAGTCAAATGTTTGCACACACTTTCTCATTCTGTCATAGTGCACATTAGATTTTGGGTGCACCTAATCTGTGAACCACCAAGGAAGAAATCTGTATAATGTATCTGTAACCACAGTGGTTGAAGAAGTATTCAGATCCTTTACTTAAGTAAAAAAATACTCCATTACAAGTATGGATATACAAAGTATCATAAGTAAATGTACTCATTATGCAGAAATGTTCTTGTGTGATATATTATTGTAGTAATAGTATATTATTTGTTTTCATCACTAGCAACTACACGTACAAGCATTTTAACATAGTAGTTCATCAGTGTGGAGACAATTATAGATCATTTGGGTAGATTAATAGTAACAGTACTACATCACATTATAAGAAGGTATCAGAGTGTGTAACACATAAAAAGACAGAGCAATTAAAACAGCAGTTAGATTATTAAAATATTTTATGAAAATTCTTAATGTGGTAACAGTAAATGAAAAGCAGTCGATTCAGAGATGTGTTGTACATGGTGACCTGCTCTGTTTATACTGGCAGTTCCTCATCTAAAAGTTATTGAAACATGTTATGTCATCATATTAAAATACAAGAAGTGTCTTTTTCATCCTGTTTCTTCCTGGTCATCATTATTTATAACGTCAAGTGCTTGCAGTCTGGATTAATAATACTCACAATAAGTTATTCTTTTCAGGCTCCCTGTGACACCAGAGAAGGTAAATAAACACAGCAGGTTTAGTAAAGTGAGGCATGACCTGCTGCCACTCAGTGAATGAGTTACCACCTGTCAGCTCATGAGACTACATAGTTTCAGTTCTTAGTTTGATTGTTAAAACCATATAGTTATAACCTCACTGATGGATGCCACTGAATCCTACACGCTGCATCTTTAAACTCTTCATTGCAATCCAAGAAAAATGAATGAACAATGATATTTCACATTCATAGACAGAATGCATGACTTTTACTACATACTGTATATCACTCAACATATCTCAGTCTAACACTGGACTCTAAACTAGTAAATATCAAGGAAAAATCAACCTTTTGAGGGAGCGAAAGATAATAGTAGCCAGAAGCATGGCTTTATTTTTCCTGTGGTAACCTTGTTATTAGGCCCCCCACTGGCCTTCATCATTTCCAAACTGCTCTAGTCCACAGCTACAGTGCAATGCAGCATGGAGTGTAATCATATTTTCCAACGGTGTAAATTAAGTAAATGAGGTGCTAGACTACTGTAGATGAGAGAGCCCTGTTTATTTGGACTCTACCACCTTCTCAAACAATCTCACAGTGTCACTGCATGAGAGCCTGGGCCAGGAAAATAGAGGGAATAAGTACAGCATGATGATGTAAAATACTAATACTGTTCCTCTCATGGGTGATACATTTGGATTCAGTGAATTTGCACTATGCCTGTTCATGCCACTGACAATATACCATTGTCATGTCTCCCAATCACAGGAGCAGGTCTGAAGCTCTCCAGCCAATAGGATTGGAGAGGAAAGAGAAGCCATAGTAGTTCAAATTACCCCACCACTGTGAACCATGTAGCTATATTGTGCCTAATCAATTAAACTCCATTCCTTTTGTATCTACTTACATAAGCCATCAAACAGGTATTTATTTGCCTATCAGCTTTACTCATTTCAATGTTTCAATTTCAGCTTTCATTTTTTATCTATAGATATTGTTGACTGATATTGGCCTATTGCAGATATGTTGGTATTGGTGTATATGTTGTCCAGTATGTACCATCGTAGCCAGCACGTGTGTGTGTGTGTGTGTGTGTGTGTGTGTGTGTGTGTGTGTGTGTGTGTGTGTGTGTGTGTGTGTGTGTGTATGTTTTGTTCTGCTTTTTTATTTAGTTATTTATAATTATGAAATTCACACTGAAGTTTACTGTTTCATTTTATACAATCAAGTTTATTGTTAAATTGTAAAAGATAATGCATTCATTACATATATTTGTCACAAGTGTCTGATAAACACATTTGAGGGATCAGTGCAAAAAATGTTTATTCATATTTTCTGTATAAGATTATCAGCAGATACTGATTTCTCTAAATACCACTTTCATAATCTCTGGATCCTTTGTTCCTTCTGTATCAATCTGTAAATATGAACTGCATTCTTGTTGCCAGTATGACTTAACTTCCTTTATTATATCTGCTCATTTCTATCTTTATTGATTATTCTGTAAGCATAGATCTACTTCAACTTCTGGGATTATCCATGATGGTACAACTGACCAACAGATTAGAGGGCATCCATTCATATTAATAATAGCAATTTCCTCCTCTTTACATTTTTGCTTTGATATCCAAAGTTTGTTTTAGCCTTTCTCACTCTACTTCCATTTGAACTATTTATTTCTGATCAGCACTATCCAGCTGGGTGGTGTGTGTGTCCAGCTGTCGACTGGGTAGCATGCACTGTCAACTTGGTCGTGCACGATGTCACCGCGTGGCAGTGCAGGTTGACTGGATAAGTGGTGTCTGGTGGTGCACAGTTTGGGTGGTGGGTGTCTAGTGACTGGCGATGCATGCCTGTTGTCACTATCACTGATTAAGTAAACACACAAAACTTTCAAAAGAAAAAACATCTCAGCAGGGTCCTGTAGCACGAAGCCAGATTAGTAAATTAGCCAGCTATCTTTGGTCTTAACTCAGATATTCTGGTGTCATGAAAGTGGCTCACTTTTCACAGGGATAAATCACCATGGCAACTTACACTAAACAGCTTACCTGCTTCTGCACCTGAGAATCAAATCACCAACTGTAAATACTTCGACTACTGACCAATTAGATCACTGGAGAAAAAAAGAGTCATCATTCTTAAAGGAGCCCGACAAAGACAAAGGTCATGAGTTTACAATAATGTAAAAAGTAAAAAAGATAACTAACCTATATTTTAATGGGTAAGTAGAAACAGTTTATTGTTTCTGGATTCACTTCTATTTCATAGAGCTCCTAACAAACACAGAGATCGTTTATGACGCTGAACACATAATGATGATTTTGGCTGCATTTGTATTGTGAAAACTTGATATTTCTCTTGGCATGATAGCTGAGTTTGTTGAATGATTTTACACTGTGATTCCAGCTCAAAATAATATGAGACAACTGTGTGATGATAATTGGAAATAAAAATGAAAACTTGTCTTTTGTAATAATCCCCGCACAGTTAATTAGCTCCCATGATTATACATGGAACATTTCAGCTAGATAGATCTTATCAGTCATTAACTACTTTTTCTGCTCTTTGCTTCAGGGGCAGAAACAGTGTCAGACTACTTGAGAGATTTTCAGGATGGTTTCTTCATCATCCAACTTAAAATAAATGACTCTGTACTAAGAACCCATCCTCACATCAACATGTGTAAAGATGTTACGTAATTTAATTACAAAATAAATGTAAGTGTAATCCGTTACTGATGAAAATGTTGATGATTACAAAGGAGGTTACATCTGAAGTCACACCTTTAAGCACCAATTAAGCTCATGTCAGACTTTTGACTTTTTTCATCAAATATCTTTATTTTATATTCCAACAGAAATGTGCAACACTTCATTGGATGTCACCAGATGTCAAATAACATCCAGAGACTATATTCAATTTCTGTGAGCTGTAAATGAACCACTTCCAAGCAGCAGAAGATAATGTTATCTTGGAGCCTGACGAGTCCTGGCAGGGCCTCCCCTGCTCCAGGCAGGGCCTCTCCTCCTCCAGGCAGGGCCTCTCCTCCTCCAGGCAGGGCCTCTCCTCCTCCAGGCAGGGCCTCTCCTTCTCCAGGCAGGGCCTCTCCTTCTCCAGGCAGGGCCTCTCCTCCTCTAGGCAGCTCTCCTGCTCCTGCCTCCCTGTCTGACTCTCTCTCTTCGACCTGCAGCGCTATCTTCTTTTTCAAACACAGACACAGCTAACCAGCAGCTTTCTCCAGCACATGTAGGAAATTAATCTTTTCCAATCACCCAGAGTGGTGGGTGGTCTCATCATTTAGTTGCCAAAGATTAATTTTACCCACATTTTGGTGAATGATGGTGTTCATTTTGGGCCCTTATCTGAAATAAATCAACATCTTTAGCTGGATTTTGATGCAGTGTAAAAGCTAGTTAGGCTGTACTAGATATTTGATGTATTCAGTATATCTTTTTATGATCCTATTTGCAACCCTACTTTGTAAACTGAAAGAACTTCAACTGTGGTGCTGATCTGTGTCAATCTGTATGGCACAGCTCTAGAGAATAGTAGATTTTGTTTTTTTTAAAGAGTGTTTTTCCTAGAACTGGATGTTATACACAGAATTGAGAGTACACCAAGTAGTTTAAGGGGATGGTAAACAACACTAGCGGCTGGTGACTCAAAGAACTGGGGAGGACAGGAGGAAAACCAGCCAACAACATCATGTTATTTTACATTAGTTGGCTATTTTTGGGCCTTGGTTACAGGTTTGGCTATCAGTAATAATTAATGATTATCAAGATGATTATTAATCCTTACATACTATTAAGGGTCAAATTTGACCCATTTTAACGTTTGCTGTAAAAACCCCTGATACACATTTTTTTAGCCAGACTTTTCCAAATATGATGCAGAATATACAAATATGAAATAAAACGTTTTTGATTTTTTCTTTTTTTGCTGCCGATACACATTTTTGTATATGCAAATGTACAAATTGGACCTGTGTTTATTAAAAAACTTTCAAAAATCATTTTATTTTTCATCTCTATGAGTGTATTTTTTTCCATAAATAAACAGAATACACCCTGTACACTCTCTGACAACTTCATTAAAGTTTAATCAAACATTTATTAATGACTGACAGGGATTTTATAAATGTGAATTGGTGTAGAGACTATTTATGAGTCAGAATATGAACAGTATGTAATGGTTAATTGTGGTTATTTTTGTGCTGATTTTGGTTGGAGAGAGTATAATTGAAATAAATGATTTCAGTTTCAAGCAATAATCCATTGTTGCAGCAAGACTGCAGCAAACATTTAGTTTGATCCTGTAGATAAAATCATCAAAGCAGCAGCAAATGGAATAGTGGTGTTTCTGAGACATACTGCTTCATTTTGAATGAACCTCTCACCTGTCTGTGCCTCTCCTCCCACTGTGGCCTCTGTGCTGGTCGGCAAAATAACACACAGACTCGCAAAGCCAGTTTCAGGGTTGCTGACCTTTGGCCTCTCCAAGCATCATGTCCTGGTGCGTCACATGTGCTCTTGCTGCTCAGAACAGATTTAAAACCAATTTTAACTAAGCAACACTTCTTTTTTGGTCATTAAGTTTGTGTTAGAAAATGCTTAGTACTACGCTGTGATGCACGCATGCCGACATCGAGTGAACCCTTTGTATGTTTGTGTGTGTGTGTAAGTGTGTAATGTGTTTGTGTATTAAAGTACAGGTTGTTAATCGTTATCTTAATATAAGGCCTTCTCTTGTCACATAGTGATATCAGCATTTTTACCAAATAACCGCAAAATGGCTTTAGTGAAAACTCTGAGTTTGTTAACCCTGAGATGAGTGAAACTCTGGGTTTTCAGTTTCAGAAAGAGAAGGGACCTGGTTACCATGGTAACTCACTGCCAGGTTTTCCTCAACAAGCGTTTCTCTGTGTCTCCTCCCTCTTACAGAGGCAGATACTCTGTCTCATTTCCTCATTCATTCAGTTCATATCAAAGCGTGTATCAAAGAGCATTCATTAGCACAGATTTACTGTCAGAATCAAATTCCTGGTTGGAAAGTAGTTTGTTAAGGATTTTCTAAACTTACCGCTTTTATGCATATCTGTCATTTCTTTCTTTTTGCCTCTCTCCACATCAACAGCAGCTCACGTCACATTAAAATGCCTGCAGCCTTTTTATGGGTTCAGGACTTTTCCATTGACTTGTTGCATCTGTAATGGATGCAACTTGAAATGTAGCAAAATATAATACTTGTTATAAAAAGAAGGACCGTTTAAGTCAAAGTAAAATGTTTAATGATGTGACAACGCTGTGGTTCAGGTCTGGTTGGGTTTAGGCCTGAAAACCATGTGATTAAGGTTAGGGAAAGATCATGGTTTGGTAAAAATGATCACAAGATATCAAGGGCAAAAAAAAACTCCAGGGAGAATGTGTGTGTATTTGAAAAGACTATACTAGTATTTCTGCCTGTTTTCTCCCACATAATTAACTCATATTGCATGACTTCCTACCAAGCACCACAGTGTCTAACATGTGTCTAACACACTGGAGTTGAAAGCAATAATAAAAGCAGACAATTATTCTAAAGTCTTAAATCATTACACAGTTAATTGTACAGGTGGCAGGTAATGTAACATTTAGGTCAAATGGGCCACATACTGTCACATGTGGCTCAAATACTGCTGAGGTAGGCAAATAAACACACAACAGCCTTATTGAGGTCAAATCTGTGTATGGGAGTTTGCACACACAAGTGTTTTGGACAAGAATGTCAAGTACATTAAAAACATTATTCATCTCCACATTACCAAGGAGAGTGGGTTTGCTAAAGCGCATGTCTGCCAAAACAAATGTTTGAGAGCATTGGCTGTTTTCTTTAAGGCCAAGGAAGAAAGGGAAGGAAGATCTTAACCTTATGGAGAACCGCAGTGGTTGATACTAGACAAAAAACACCAGATCCAAATAGTTGTTTCTGAAGCTTTCAGCAACATATCATGGCCTTTCTCAATGGAACAAGACAGTTTTTGTTATCATGAGACTAATTTCTCTCACAGTGATAACAGCTGGTTGTATATGGGGGAGATGGTAACCCTCATCTCTGTTCAGACATGGTCTGGTGTTGGATGTGAATGTCCTCCTTGATCTTTCTCCGGATGTTCACAGGCTCCTTGTCAATGACCTTTGACCTCTTTCCAGTGTATGCTATGACTGGGTCTGGTCTGGTGTTCAGACATCTGATGTGTTTCTTTGTGTCTCATATGCAGAGCCGTAGCTGACCAAGGGACAGCTATGTCTCAATGTATGTCTCAATGGTCACATGCATATAGAAGGAAGTATTTTGCTCTGTCTTTGTCTAGGTTACCATGTCAATCACATAACACCATTCAATTAGTGCCAGGGCTCAATGTTATTACCAAAAATAAGTTGAAAATGTGTTTTATTGATTTTTAAATGATGCAAAGCCAGAAAAGATGCAAATCAAGAAAACACCTGCATTAAGAGAAACGCTGCATAGAGAAAAAGCGCTGCATAAACCAGTCAATACAACGGAAGTGCCCCCAAACCTACAGGGGGCGCTCTAGGTTGTCTGTTACGTTACGTTACCTTGCAATGCCGTTACTCATTCATTCACAGCAGCATGGGCATTGCGCTTTTTTTTTTCTTCAGAACTTTATTGAACATTGAAAAAATACAGACTCTCAAAGAGAATATTAATAACAGATCAAAGTTAAATACAATATAAAAATAGAAATAAAAATTGGGGGATTCATGTTAGGAAAAACAAAACAAAAAACAAAAACAAATAAAGTGCACATAAGTTTCCATGTAAATTAGACATTTAAATCAACATATCTATCTACATATATCTATATGTAGCTGAGACAAGAAAGGAAAGTCATTGTGATATAGGACATTGAAAAAATAAATGTTCCAATGTTTCATTCTCTTCTTTGCAGAAGGAACATTGATCCACCTCACATTTAAATCTTTTTTTTAGAAACTCTGCTACAGGATAAATGTTGTTTATGATTTTGAAATGAGTTTCTTTAACTTTAGGCAAAATAGACCATTTAATAAATTTAGAATATGCTTTGTTTAATGTAGCTGAATTAACCAAATTAGAACGGTGCCAAATGATCCCTCTGCAATAATCATAAAACAATCTGGATTTCAGAACATTACCAATAAACTTATTACTACATTTATCAGTCAGATTACATTCTCCCATCAATAGATTTGGTAATTCTGTTAAAGCATTATTATATATTAAAAAGTTCTGAATTAAGTGAAACAAATGTAGAGGACATGGGCATGGCACTGAGCCTCAGTCATCTCACTCTCTCTTATACCTGCCTCCTGTTGAGTCGAGACAACCTAGAGCGCCCCCTGTAGGTTTGGGGCACTTCCGTTGTAGTTACTGGTTTATGCAGCGCTTTTTCTCTATGCAGCGTTTCTCTTAATGCAGGTGTTTTCTGGCTTTGCATCATTTCCTTATTTGCAGCGCGTTTGACGTTTATGCATTTGTTTTTGTTTCTTGAGGCATGTTTTTTATTTGCAGCACGATTTTGTAGTTGTATTTGTTTTGACATTTGTTTGTGTTTTGGAGTTTGCATCGTTTCTGTACTTGCAGCTGTTCTCCCCCAAATGAAGCGGTTGGCCCCGGTCGGCCACCGTAACATACAGTAATTTTCCCGTATTGCCCAGGACTAAAAACCTAAAAACCTAAATATGCTAGCTTATGTAGCTAGCCTTGTTATGCAGGGTGTGCAAAACAACATTACAAAGTGTGAAACACTTTTACAAAGCTTGAGACAAATTCATATTTTGGAAAACATTTTTACATATCATAAAACAAAATGACATGAGCGAAATACTTTTACCAAGGACAAAATATGTTTACATTTTATAAAACCGGCCACTGTAATAAACACCTGCAGATGCAGCCGCTGCACACATTGAAATAAAAAAACAAAAGATTGCAGAATCTATCCTTTATCCTTCTTTTAAAGAGGCAGTTACTGAAAACAGTTGCTATGGTCTCTGTAAGACACTTACAGTCTAAATGTTAGACTTGTCTGGATTGTGTCTGAACTACAGTGTTTGGCAGGCACAGCTTTGATTTTGTACAGGTTTTTGCCCAATAAAAAAAAGATCAAATGGAATGATGCCTCCAGTCTCATGTCTTTTCTTTCATCCTGTTCTAAACCCAGTTCAAAAGCATCTGTTTTTTATCCATATTGTAACAAGTTAAATTAGAGAAACTTAATAAGATTAGGTTTACACAAATGTGTATGACTAACTTCTACAATCTGACTTACTGACTTCTAAATCTGTGGAGTGACTGCATCTGCAAGTGTTTATGAAACATGGACACACTCCGTAATAAATCTTAAATTACCGTTTTTAGCTTTTTTATCCTTGGCAATGTGGGAAAATTACCGTATATAGGTCTCAAGCTGTATGCTGTATATTTACATAAAGAGTGTCTACCTCATGAGTTGGTGCTTCTGCCAAATGTGCATTTAGAGAGGAAAAGTGATGATAGTCACCTATAATAGAGGGATCCAAGTGTGTCCATGACTGGATGTAATCCTTGAATGGAGGCATGACAGTAGACAGGAAAAGCAGCCAGCCAATCAGATGTAAATTGATTGCCACCTTCCCTCCACAGCTACAAGTAGCTTTGCAACACATGTATTGAAAGTGTTGCAAAAATCGAGGTGCAGATTGATCATCTTTGTGATGCGAGGGAGGTTGTAATCACTGAGTTGTGAGTGTCCTGGAGAATGGACTCAAGTAAAAAAAAAAAAAATATGAGTATATATTGGATTACTTGTTTGAAACTGTCATTGTATTTATGCAAATACAGCTTTACCACCACAGTAACCGCGACAAAAATGAGTGACATCTGTTTATGGATAGATTTTTCTGGCCTACAGAATTCAGGAAAGATAGAATTTTGTTTCTGAGACTTACGGTTCAAAAGTAGCCCAAAATGTAAAGTTTGTTGTTATAGTGCCACCATCTGGCTGATTGGTATAATTTTTTGTCTGAGCAGTGGGTGAGATTTCAAACTTATCTCCCAAGTTTGGGAACTATAGCAGTTATAGTTTCTGAGACCCAAATACTTTAAGAAGAAGAATAATCCTAACAAATACAACAGGGTTCCAGCACTTTGCTGCTTGGACCCCTAATAACAGCTCAATGATTCAAACCACATGCAGCTATATGGTTTCAGTGACAGCAGCGTCCACAGCAATGATATGGCACTTTTCCACTATACAGTTCTAGCACTACTCAGCTCGACTCGACTTGGTTTGGAACGACCTTTTCCATTACTATAGTACCTACTCAACGTGGGCGGGGTCGTCATAGCACGGCTGCGTGAAACTGCCGTGACTTCGTTTTATACGCGACACAAAACACATAAGCAATGGAGGACATGGAGGCAATGGTGTACTTGCTCCTATATGAGGCTTTTTGTCACACACAAAGCAAGAGAAGAGAGTCGAATCAATGTAACGCTGTTGCCGGTATTTAAAAATGCCGGGTTCGATTCTTGTGTCAGATGGCTCATGACTCTTCCAGTGACGACTCTCTGACCAATCAGTGGCCGTCTGATGACTTCATATTTTAGTATCGTCTCGGCTCGCTTGGAACCTCGGCAGAGCAGGTACTAAAAAAGTACCAGGTACCAGGTACTATCCCTGATGGAAACGCAGAAAGAAAAAACGAGTCGAGTCGAGTAGTGCTAGAACTGTATAGTTGTTAAAGACCCCAATCTTCATAATAACAATAACAATCTAAACATAATGTACATTCACTAAACAAAGATTATGAAAGAAATGCACATTTCTCACTAGAAATTTTATCAAAACACTTTTTAATTCTGAAAATACCATAACATATTTTAATATTTTCCATTGAGAATAACAGGAACATCAGTTTTTTTTTGGTTGTTTTTGTTTTGGCAGACAGAAACTTGACATGTCATGTGACGTGGATGCAGGCCAATAGAAAAGAACAGGTCAAAAAAATACATAGTAACAGATTTAGAGCTGTAACTGTGTAGCTAATTTATCTTTTGCACTTTGGACTAACATAGCCATTATACATTTTGATTTGTCTGAGTCTGAGTTGAGAAAAAAAAGTCATGTGTAATATTTTCCACAAGTATTTGTGCTTGATGTACTTTTAATATTTGAAAATTATTTATATTTTTCTACATTGTCTTATTCTGTATGATTCTGTTGTTTACATTTCACCTTGCTGTATATGACTTTTTGCTGTCGCCAAAACAGAACATTCCTGCAGATAAGTAGTATCACAGTTGAAATGAACAATAACATTTCTTTCACATGAATATGCTTGTTACTGTATAGGAAAAGCCAAAGTTGACTGAGCTAGTTAACAGCCAGCCTTATGGTACTGATTCCCCAGAAGTGTCAATGTTAGGGCTCAGTGAAGCCAGCTTACCCAAAAAGAACCAGACTAAGATGGATTTGTTTGTAAAATAGACGCAGACTACCCAAATATAACCCATATTCCATTATGTGTGTAACATGACAGAAAAATTACAGATACATGAAATAAAATTGATGATTTAATGTACAAAACTCTAGTAACATTAGAATCCAGGGTGAGAGCGGAGCATATACATATATGTGTGTATATGTGTGTATGTGTATGTGTATGTGTATGTGTATGTGTGTGTGTGTGTGTGCAAAAGCTTCATCCATCTACTCCTCCACAAGAGTGCAGGTGGACCATCGGCAGGGTGGCAGGCTTTCAGTCATCAAAACTCAAAACATCATCAGGCGGAACAGAGACATTTCTGTGGCATGTTATTT
This sequence comes from Scomber scombrus, assembly GCF_963691925.1. Lineage (NCBI taxonomy): Eukaryota > Metazoa > Chordata > Actinopteri > Scombriformes > Scombridae > Scomber > Scomber scombrus. Next base: position 1,242,673 of record NC_084979.1, read on the forward strand.
GCAACAAAGCTGCTTGATTGCCCCTCCTGCACTTTCCATTTCGTGTAATGGAACAATTAGTTGCGCCGTACGCCGCTTGTTTATCCGCCCACTCACCCCAAAATGGCAAAGACAGGACTAATTGTGCACACTCACCTGCAGCCACTTATAGGGAAGCCACAGGAACACATGGCCAAGAGAGGGGAGAGAGGCTGCACTCATTATTAAATAAATCCTGTGTCCGGTTTCCTCTGGATTTCACTGCTGCAGCAATCACACTAAAATACTTACAGTCATGTCTTCAACTGCATGGTAATATATGCAAATATACACAGTAAGCGAAATGCCAAAATGTTAGCAAACCAGTTTGAACTTTTGTTCAGGCTGGAAACATGTCAGTTCTCCTGCAAATGAACTTATTTTACCATTACTTTCTGTTTATATGAAATTTAGCTCATCCTTTACAGAGAACAGTATATGCTCACTACACAGTTATATATTTCTAAAAAAAAAAAAACAAGTTAATTAATTACACCCTGTATAGCGAACCTTATCATGAATATAGTATAGTATAGTATAATTATAATTGATTATAGTGGTTGTCTGTGGGATAAGGCTGTATTAATAATGTTTGGCCTGTTGGAGGAAGAAGTCCCCAACAAACTAAAAAAAATACACATTTGGGCAGGTTGTGTCCAAATGTGTATTTTTGTGATTTTGCAAACAGAAGTCCACCCTGAGATACTGTTAGACTTTTTACTTTTTAATTGTCATTTTATTGAGCTTGGATGACACACAAATTATGCCTATTGATTCAATATACTATCATGACTTGTCTGAGTTTAAAATTTTCAGTTAATCAAACAATAATTTAATTTTAAGTTCTGTTAATGTAAAATACAATTTGATAACGTGTAAACAGCCCACGGTTTCCCTCTCCTGCGGGCATGTTCAAGGCCAGACGAGTGACCACAATACATGGTGACCACAGCTGAAACACATCGAAGCATTGTGGTGAATGGTAAGTCATTTTATGCTTAATAAAATATATGTGGATTCGCTCAGGATTCTGTTGGTGATAGCCTACTGTAACCGAATACCGAAATCTGGAAGTCCTTACTCTGAAATTTGAGCAGTGTTGACAGTAACGTTAACCGACAGTCTGTGTGCCGAGGTAACGTTAGCTAGTAGCTGTAGCCTGTCACTGATTGAGTAGGCTTAAATGCAGGAGTAATAGGTGGCCAGGTAGCCAGGGAAAAACTCTTGGCCAGCTAATTTAATATGGGATTACCCATTAGCCACCGCTCCGGTTAGCATGTAGGCTAGCTACGTTTACAAACTACAGGTAGCTACCTCATTTACTTTCGCTAGCTGACTAACAAACTAGCGTTCAAATAGGTTGTGTGTTAGCGAGTTATCTTTAGTATTTCTTCTCATCTGAATCATAGTCTAATCATGTTTAGCTAACGTTAGCTAGTTAGCATAATGCTAACTATTATGGTGGATCAACTTAAATACTTGCATTCATGCTGACAATTATTAAGTTCATGTTACTTAGAAATGCGTTTTATTGTGGCCAAAAAGCTACTTCACCATACTCAAAACATGGCTTTGAATTAATGTAAGTCTGCCAGCAGTTGGCTTAACTTAAAAATTCTAGTGGAAAACGTTAACATATTTTTTTTTGTTGACCCAATGTTTTATTTTTGAGAGTGTATGAAAAATGTTAACTTGCTTCCCCTGCTCATTTGATGTAAACCAGTTGATAGACACAATCCATTTTCCCAGTGATGGTGGTATTCTGTGTAAATATACTATAGATTTTATACATTTATAATTTCACAGATTATACAAACATTAGACTGCCCTTGGTTAATTATGTCATTCATATTGCGTTAATCCCAAAACAAAATCAACAGTTTAAGTTAAAAACCCACCTGTCAGTACAACCTGGCAACCCACAACTCAATTCATGTGTACTCTCTGTGTAGGCGGGCTGGCCAGCTGACTTAAGTGTTGTCAAAATATCAGGGCAGGATGGTGTTCCATTTAAATAGACCAAATACACCTGTAAATTTAAGCAGACTTGGACTCATCCATCAAACTTACAAACTGGACACATAAAATTACAATTACAATTTTTAGTGCACGCAACTTGGAGAAGTACTCACACTCACTTATACACACTTACACACACTATACGTACTTACAAACATACAACAACAACAACACATATAACCTCAGAAATAAATGCACACATATTAATATTAGGCTATGTTCATTGAATGATACATTTTGGTATATGATTATAACTGACCTGTGCTTTGTACTACATTGTTACACTACAGTGTTTCTGTCATAAATTGGTGTTGATGTTTTGTCATAACATGAACCCTAACCCAGTGTTTGACGTGGTAAAAATCATTTTATCCTCTTCCTCCAACTGGAGATTTGTCTGTTTCAACCCTTTCTCTCATAGCTCTTTAAATCCAGTGTTTTATTTAATTGAAAAAAAATGACTGGAATTTACAGATTAGGGAATAAATAAATACAAAACCCAAATTCTGATTGCCACACATTGTAAATGTGTAAAATGAAAGCAGTGGACAGCAGAGCTCGCCAATCCTCTTGGCCATGGATTCCATTGTTTATGGTAATTGTAGCAGTCCCCTTAGAAGGAATGCAGTAATGATTTATTGATATAAAATACTCCACACAGTACCTTCAAAAGCTACCATAACATACTGTCCATCCCCTACAATATTGTTTCACACACAAGAATATATGATCAGACAGCAGATACTCAGGAACATATCAGAATGTTTTGATTATGGCATAATGGAGAAAGTCAGACTGGAAGTCCTAAGTGTGAAGTTGTGTCAATAAAAGTAGAGAGAAATAACATCAAATCTGATTTTCCTTCATCCACATTCACACAACCAGTCACATTCACCATCTCTACATCATGTATGCACTTCTTACTTCTTATCAGATCCACCTGCATCCATGTGAGAGCCATGTCATCTCAGTCCTGATTCCTCTTTGACTGATGTGAAGGCATCTCCCCAGAGGCTGAGCGCCCAATGATTTATTCATGTCCAGATGCATGATTTATTAAAACACGTATCATTTGTTAATCCTTTAGAAGAACTGGAAGATGTGGCCCGCCATTGATTCAGTCTAGTCTGCTCATATGTATTTCTGCCCCTGTGAGGAATTCAGCCCCGGCGCCCAATTAGCCAGCTCCATCAAATAATGAAGCCAGGAATTACAGAGAGAACGCTCTGTCTGTGATTCTACCTCTTCACTTTTCTGTGTATACAGCTGTGTAACTTTACAGGCAGCTAATTATGGGCTTATCCTAATTATTATGGATTTAGTCTTTTCACAACAACCACTCACACTGCACAGATTTTATGAACCATTGGGAATATGACCAATTAGGCAAAAAGGTTAAGTCAACCTAAGTTTAACAAAGTAGTGCATAGTTACATTCTGACAAGTGCTGGAAATCTTTTCTTACACAGTTTGTTACCACCCCCTACAGTGTGTGGCAGTTTCAAACCTACTGTAGTGCAGCCCAGTGTTTCACCAAATAGAGAATGGTGCAAAGAGATGCCAGGTGTGTGCTGCAGAAGAAAAAAAAAGATAAAATGACATCAGTTTAATAAGCTCCTGCCATTTAAAAAGCCCTACCAGGAGGCAAAACCATAAAAAGCTGTGGGGTGGTTGAGTCACTTGTGTCGAGCTGGAAACTTTTATTTGACACAAGTTAATTAGACATGTTCATCTCTTTCATCAAGACCACCTTTCTCTGCAAAGTTTCCATAACTCGATCTGGCATAAAGGCAACACACAGGCGTTTTGGCACCGGTGTCAATCAATGACACTGCTCTGTGTTAACTTACTTCTTTTGTTGCACATTTTTATTCAGTGGCCTTTATTCTTGTAAAGAAGCAGAGAAAGGTTCCCCAAATTAATTGGATCAACGATTAAGTGGGAGGCTTCCCGCCCCACCGAGCAGAGACAATGGCAGAAGAATGGGTCAACGCAGGCGCCGGCTGAAAATTGACACTTGAATTAGATAATGAAGAATAGAGGGCAGAAGAAAGGGAGAGAGGCCTATCGGTGTGAGGTCTTCAAGGAGGTCCAGACTTTAACTCACCCGATGTGGAAAGAGAGACAGTTTTGATTGACTTGTGTTGCTTGGCAATATTGATTTACAAAAAGAAGCTGAACTGTGACATTCTTTGCTTGGTATTATTTTGTTTAAGGCAGTAAAAAACATTTTTACTTGTGTGACTCAAGGATACACCAAAACCCAGCTTGTACAGCACTAGTAACAAGAACATTGTAAAAACCTTTGGTGGTATATATGAAGATGTCCCTAAAAGACTGACATGCAAGGAAATAGAAAATGTAACAGTTGCATTAAAAAGACAGACTTGATAACATAAGCCGTAGGACTATCTTAATCAGCATTTCTGATTGTACTGATTGTATTTTCATAGACTTTTTCATCAGTCACAGATTGATAATGTCCTCGTTAAAGGTCTACATTAAGCCAATCAGTCAAAATTGTTCTTGTTCAACCCATTTTAACCAGGATGCTTTGAGAGATGATTTCTGTCGACACATCATCCCAGGTTGCAGCATACTGACACAACAGCAATATTACACACTCAGAGATGGTGTGGTCTGGTTGGATTTAGACCCAAAAACCACCTAGTTAAGGTTAGCAAAAGATTGTGGTTCGGGTTAAAATGATCACTTGCAACATCATCATGGCAGCAGTAAACACAACGACAAAACTGTTGAGAGTCACGATTGAACCATGGTTGGTTGGTCTCCTGCAGCAAAGTCCACTTTTAGCCATCTAACTATCTAGTCATCCTCATAAGATAGAAAATGTCACCTTAGATAGATGTCATTGATCAACTAGTGTCTAATAATGATGCAGTTGGGTTTAAATTGGGGTTATGCCATATACAGATGCCAAAGGCTACCTTTTGTATCAGTATCAGATGTTAGAGAATTTACATAGTGTTGGTATTTGACACCCAGGGAATGAAAATAGGTTTGTATCTCAGCACGCATTTCACATCAAGCCATGTCAGTATTGGAGAATATGAGCCTTTCTCCTAACCATTATAATTTTAGTTTTACAACCTTTGTTGTGTCACAGAATTTTGCCTTGAGAAGTTTATTGTATTGGCTGTATACTGCGTTCTCCTGTTCATGCTAGTGAGTTCTCCAGGACAAAAGTTCTAAGTTGGCCTACTCTTTATCTATATCTAATGACTAAAGATCTAATGACTTAAAGCTAACAAAAAGAGTTAAGATAGAAGTTCACAGTACACAAAGGCATGCAATTCTTGACTATCATGAGACAACAAATCCATTGCCCACCAGTGGCCTGATGCAAAGCCCTCCAATTTAAACATGCTTTTTGGAAACATTTAATAGAAATTATGCAACATTTTGTATTATGCATGGTCATATTCATCATAATTGATTCCACCTGCACTCCATATGAGTCATGTTTTTACCCCCTAATCAATCAGTACCAAGTTCGATATCCTTTCCATGTCCAAATTCCACATACAGCAGACACATGAACATCTGATGAAGTCAAACATGTACAAGTTCATCAGTACCTAAAGTTGCCCTCCACCATGAAATAGGCCTCCAGTTCAGAATGATGAATGTTCAGAGTTTGTTTTCACATTCATGGAGACAACCATTGTTTGGTGGCTATTGTTGAGTATTTGAAACGTAAAAGATGAGCCAAACTGTCCAAAATATTCATTGCGAATATCCATCCAACTTCCAAGCTAATTTTCCATCCAAATGTAATGCAAATTTTACATGAATTTTCCAGAAAATCAGCATAAGAAAAGTGAATTAATGTGTTTCCATCAGCTTCAATTATGTGAAAATGAGTTGTATTACAGTAAAAGAGTGTCCAGTCAAACCTCAAATATTGGAAAACTGGAAATTGGAAATATATAATTTATTCTTGTTTGATACATGATGGTGTTTTCGCCTTTTAAGTGGAATCGGGTGAAGTGTTTGCACTTTATAGATACACCAACTTCACCACCTCAGCCAAGTGTAAAAATGTGTTTTTCACTCACTATTTAATTTATTTTGTTACCACCAATTTCATTTATGCACAAAGTGAACATGCACATAATAAAAGATGGACAGAAACAGATTCATAGGTTACAAAAATTTTAATTCTCTGTGCTTGCTGTAGTTGTATGGTTACAGTTTTCCTGTTATTAGAGGCTGTATTCAACTTTTGGAAAAATCTCAGTTAAATCAAGTAAACCATATGAAGTCATGCACGTACGGAGGAGACTGGGATGGCGACGAGAGCCTGCAGCATAGATTTGAGTGTATACACAGAGTAGTGGACTTGCTGTGTGGTGTTACTAATCAGATGGTAGTCAAGACAAACAACGACTGTGACTGAGGCTCAGGAAGTAGAGCGGTCATCCACCAATTGGAGCATCAGCAGTTCAACTCCGAGCTCCTCCAGTCCACGTGTCCTTGGGCAAGATACTTAACCCCAAATTGTTTCTGATGGCTGCAACAACAGTGTATGGATGGTTAGTTTCCTCCTGATAAGCAGGTTGGTACCCTGTGTGGTAGCTCCTGTCATCAGTGTATGAATGTGTGTGAATGGGTGAATGTGATATGTAGTGTAAAAACACTTTGAGTGGTGAAAAAGTATAGAAAAGTGCTATATAAGTTCAGTCCATTTACCTGATAGTGAAGCATGAGTGAGACAAGAAATGTCTTTGGTGCTCTGCCTGAGTTACTGATATGATCAATTGATTGGTGATGGCCAAAGATAGAAAAAAAGGACCAATATACAGGAATAATCTGTAAACCAAATCAACTTCATTGTTTTTTTGTAGTTTTTTTGTTGTCTTGTTTTTATTGTGAGTAGCTTACTGGAAGTCTCTGCTCCTCTAGGTGGGCTCAGTGAAGCAAAGGCAGCTCTTGTGATTAGGTAAACCAGTGAGCAAAGCCTCTGCTTCACACACAAACATACAAACCCTGACTGAGTCAAAACATAAAAGAACACAATGGCATGAGTGAGACGGATTGTAGTCTTGCATATTAGCAGAAGTAGAAAGCTGGATTTTTTTCCCCTCACTGCTGTACCTACTGAATAGGTTCTGGAAGATTGAAAAGCTCAGGCCCTGCATTGGCAAAAAGGAGAGGGGGGTGGGGGTGGGGGTGGAATGGGGTGGTAATAACTAGAAGCAGGTGCAGGGATGAGAAGGGGGGGGAGTAAAAGAAGCTGGATCTGGGATGTGCAGAGATTTTACTGGAGAAGTTTCAGCTCTCTCCACTTCCTAATCCCCATAGGTCCAACTGGAATACCTCCACCGTGACGTAATGGGGGATTGTGTGTGTGTGTGTGTGTGTGTGTGTGTGTGTGTGTGTGTGTGTGTGTGTGTGTGTGTGTGTGTGTGTGTGTGTGTGTTGTGGTGCAGTTGGAGGATGCAAACATATGGAGAGGATTGTATAGCTCTGCAAAGGGACTAAGACCATTCAAACAAAAAAGGGATTCTTGTATAGGCTGGTGGAGTGTGTGTGTGTGTGTGTGTGTGTGTGTGTGTGTGTGTGTGTGTGTGTGTGTGTGTGTGTGTGTGTGTGTGAGAGAGAGAGAGAGAGGGTCCTCCAGCACTGTGTGAGCATGTGAGTGTACTTGAAATGAAGCATGTGCAAACACACACAAGAACACATTGTGGACCAAGACCACAAAAGGTTTTCTACATTTGTTGAAATGACATGCAGATGATACACACGTGTGTCTTATTCAGAGAAAGAATAGGAGAATGGATGGATGAGGGGACTGAAGAAAGGTTTCCCTCCTGTCTGATATAAATATTCATCTGGGGCTCTTCAGGGGAGACAGTCAGAGTTTGTGTAACTGTTAACAGATATGTCTCAATAGCTCATCCTGGGTAGATAGATGTACAGATGTGTTTTGGGATAAATGTATATTTTGGGAGAAAGTGGGAGTGGGATTTATTTTTCTTTCTGTCTCTTTGAAACTTTGAAACTACATCTCATAAACTTGACCAGCTGAATCAAAGTTATCTCATTTTGAAATCTATCTCTGCAGATGATTACAAATGAATCCAAATCCTGCAGATCCTGCAATAGTAAGAACATCCTTAGAAAATAAATATCGTCATCTTGACCTGGACACTGGTGGAAATGGCTCATGAGTAATAAAAGGAGGCAAAAAAATGTCTATGTTCTAGATGCAATTTAGGGTACAGCAACATTAATTACCTCCATAATGCCAAGCACCAGAGAAAGATTGTAGTTTGGTGGAATGGTGTGGGCTGCTGATTTGAAACAGCAGTGAGCACCACATAGTGTGGCAGTGAAGGCCTCTTTTGTATGTATATACTGCATTGTGTTTGTGAGATGTGGCGGCGCACACAAAGGTTGAGCCAGTAAGATGAGTGACATTTGCCCCCCCTTCCTGCTCACCCTCATCTCTTCCTCCTATATCATGTTTATATGCAAGCTTTCAGCCCTTTGACCGTCTCTCCTCTCCTCCATGGCCCCTCTGTTTCTTTCTCTCTATCTTGTTTCAGTCATAGCGCTGTTTTGTCTCTCTCTGTCTGTGTAGCTGCCCTCCCAATCTCCTCCGGGCCTGCATATCCAATAGAACCTGTGAAGAAGAGAGGAGTGCTCCTTTTTGGCCCTCCAGGGGTTGTTTCAGATGGAGAGGCCGTCCCTGTCGTCTTGTGTATTCAGTGAAAAGAGCAGGGCCAGCGGGGGTTTGACTGTATCTCCTGGGCCTCCTCTTTTATAAAAATCCTTCTCTTTCTTCCACCCCCTCTCACTGGTTTTCATGATCCTTGGAATGCACTCAGAGGCTGCAGGAACTCCAGGTGGCTGACGGGGGGCGCTCCTAATACCTCCTCACCCTTTCTCTTTCTATTGCCTTCCTTTTCCAAGTCCTATTTTTTTTCCTTTTTTCCCCCTGAGACAGGTCTAAGGGGTACGTTTCTTCAGAAAGCAACCCGGGCTGGGCTGTATTTATTCACGCTCAGGCCTTGTCCCTCTTGTATGTTTAGAAAGACTGTGCAGGTTGAAACCCCTCTGTCCACCCCCCACATTGCTCTGGTTTTCTTAAAAGGCTCTCCAGCAGTGCCACGGCTCTTTGAAAAGATGATGCTTCAGAAAGCAAGAGAGAGAGAGACATGGCAGCATTGAAAAGCGCAGCATTTGGTGTACATGTGGTAGCCCCGGAGAACGTTGTGGGAGAAGCAAATTAATGGCATCAGACAGCCTTGTGACAGGAAACCCCATTATGTGACAGCCACACAAAGCCTGCGAGACTGGGTTTCACAGGCAGAAAAATAAAATAAAATTACACATAAAAAACACCCCCGCTCTTACCAATCCTGTATACCCCTCCTTCCAAAAGTAGGCCTCTCTTTAACACTTTGGGTAACCCACGTAATCCATGATTCTAAAGCCAGCGCTTAACGCCTTCCATTTCCTTTGTTTTTCACAAGAGCTGAGCTGAGATTTTAACATCATTGATTAATTGTTTCTGAAGGGAAGTGACACCTCCTTGATAGCGTATAACACAAATTGATTTGCCTAAAATTCTGACTTCAGTGTTTCAATTTTAACATCAAGTTGAAATCCAAGTTGCATAAAGATTCGGTTTGTAACCAAATACTTGCAAGATTAATGATATTTGTTATGAAAAAATAACTTACACAGACAAGAGTCAGCACAGTAAAACTACTTTGTGTTTGGAGTAAGGCTGGGTATCATTTAAAAAATGATGATACCAGTACCAATCCAAGTACCCTTAAAGGGATACCGATACCAACTGAGTACTTCATTTGATACCCATTCTACATTTAGTACACTTGCTTTTATCTGGTGTAACAGGTGTGTAGTGTAGCCACACTTTAGAGTGTTTAGGTGGCATCTTGGCTGCTGAACTGCTAAGCACGTTAACTAAAATTCACCACAACTTCACCACCACAGACAGGTTGTAGCTGCTGTGGCAGTGGACCAATCGCATGTCGCATTAAATCGAAGAATGCTTGTGTTGCTTTTGTGAGCAAGTCCATACAAATAGTCATAATTTCTAGCTATGGCTGCAAAAAAAGAGTGATTGCTTTTGACGGGAGACATTTCCATACTACTTGGTACCAATTTATTTCAGTCAATACCCCAACCGGTCGAGGCAGATGGTCGCCCACTAAGAGCCTGGTTCTGTCTGAGGTTTCTTTCCTGTTAAAAAGGAGTATTTCCTTGCCACTGTCGCCAAGTGCTTGCTCATTTGGAAATGTCGGGGGTCTTTAAATTAAATTAAAAACTACAGTCTAGACCTGCTCTATATGTAAAGCGCCTTGAGATGACTTTTGTTGTAATTTGGCGATAAGAGATTTGGTGATAAGATTGATTGATACCTTAAAGGTATGGAGTACTGATACTGCTGTAGTCTGGAGTTTAGTTTTGCAAATGTCACCATGGTAACATGCTAACCAAAGAGGTTGAACATGCTAAACATTACCTGCATTTTTCTTCAAGAACCACTGTGTCTTGTGTCTGTAGACTCGTACACAATGTTTAGAACAGTGAGGTAGTGAAAGCAGACATCTGTCTCCCAGAAATTACACTTTATGAAATGATGTTGTTTAAGAAAACAAAATCACTGCCAGGAATATGTTCACAAGTAACATTTTTTCAAATAAATGAAGCATTCTATTTACGTATCACTGTGAAGTCAGAGGGAGGGGGCAAGTGAATCATATCATAAAAAGTTGAATATAGTAGTTCTTATTTAAGGATATTATACTGTAAGATCAGATATTTAGTTGTAAATGAAAATAACTACATTGTCACTGAACATTTTAATCGTATGATCATTATAAGCAGTTTTGCAACTTGTCAAATACGTTATACATTATGTGCGAGAATACTTAATTCAGCCGGCATTACATTTTTTAAGCACCACGTCAAAGATACATTTCCACTGCCTTGCGATGGACAATAAAGTTTTTTCTGATCCTGATTCTTTCTGATTTCTAGCAAAACATATTTGCTGTTGTGATTTAGTCATATATGAACTTAATTTCTAGAGGACAGGGTTGTGAAAGCAACACATCAGCAGTGATTGTTATTGATGTTCTTCTCTGTGTCTCTTCTCTCTCAACCCAACCAATAAAGGCAGATGATCGCCCAACTAGAGTCTGGTTGTAACTAAGGTTTCTTCCTGTTAAACGGGATGTTTTCTTTGCCGCTGTGTGCTTGCTTACTGTGTGCTACTGTGTGCATTTTCGTTACCACTTATTTTCTATTGTGTCATGGGGAAGCCAATCTCAGTTGACATAGGGCCCCTATCTGCCTCTTTGAGACCCTGGTAACCCTGGACAGGTGGCCAGTCAATCACAGGGCTAACATGTAGTAGGGAGACATTCACAACTTCGCTCTACCACCTTGCCACCTACGGGCAATTTAGAGTCATCAATGGTCTGTGGGAGGAGACTATCCTGAGAGAACTCATGCAGGCATGGGGAGAACATGTAAACTCCACAAAGAAAGGCCCAGAGGCCTGTACTACGAAGCTGGATTTTCTCTTATCGCAGTAACTTCAGGGTTAACCCTTGGTTTTCCGTCCTACGACGCTGGTTCACTTCTTACCGGGGTAAATCACCATGGTAACTTATGCTGAACGGCTAACCTGCCTTGGAGCAGGTTATGTTCTGGATAAGAGATCAACGAGTATAAAAGCACCGCCTCCTGACCAATCAGTTCTCTTGGAAAATGGCCCATTCATAGAAGATCCTGTAGACATTGGTGCGCGGATCGTGAGAGGTTAAAACTATCTGAAAGGTACAGATTTTCAAGAGACATTAAGTTAGTTTAATATTCAACATTCATTTGACATTCAAAATACAAACCTATTATGTGCTTCAACCATTTGAGTGAATGATGTCAAACCAACTGTATGAATCTTAGCGAAAGTTCAGTCAGAAGACTCTAAAACATACAGGCATAACTGGTAACTTCTGCTTCCTTCAAGCATGCTCATCCATTACCTAGATTTCTATGTCTAGGGCGTTATTTCAATTGTTGCCAGTTATCTGTCAATCTCAGCAACCAATAGCAAAACACCACACTTCAGCCTTAGCCTATCATCCTGTAGCGGTCCGTTTAAATGTGCCTCTCTCTCTTTGCTTCAGTCCTGTCATACAGCTGTTCCTGCGCCCCACCACCTCCCCATCTCTGCCATTCTCTACAGGATCTGCAGTCTATTCCCATCTGCCATCTTCTCTTCAGTCTCATCACTTTACTTACTTTATTACATGTCTCTCCTGATTGAAATAACATACAGACTAATATCCCTCATGTGCCTCATAGCTTATTTTTCAAATATATCTTTTCGTCAATTTTTTAACAATTTAAATAAATAAATAACCTTACCACCACTCCAGTTTCAGAACTTGTGTCAGGAAACCTGAGAAAAAGTCTCAATAAGAACATCTTTAGAGTAATCGCTGCAAAAGTGCAGAAAAACAGAATTGTATTCATATTTTTTAATTGACCACATGAGGGATATTATTCTGTATGTTATACAGTTGGTTTGACATCATTCACTCAAATGGTTGAAGCGCATAATAGGTTTGTATTTTGAATGTTAAATGCATGTTGAATATTAAATTAACTTAATGTCTCTATGAAAGGAAGGGCGCTCTACGTATGTGCCGTAATGAAGTGAAATTGAATGATCAGAGTGCTGTCCGTTTATATTGTCCGATGAATTAATATTGTATAATCTCACGAATTTACTCATAAACAGAGTCAGCAATGTTCTGCCAGCATTCCTTCCTGGCTTTTGCTGCGGCAACAGTGTTGCTTTTGGCCTGGATGATGTGTTTGAATTCTTCATATTTATGAAGAATAATTGTCTGCTCCTCCATGGTAAAGTACGCTGCTCTGCAGGGTTTCTCCATGTTTGTGATTGGTCAGACGCTGCAAACACCTTTAACCCTTTTATGTGAACGCGCACTGATCAAGAGGAAAACCCTGGGTTGAATTACCGAGTTGATAACCAGCTTCGTAGTACCGTTTATCAGGATTGTGAATGTCTGGGTAAGTCAACCCGGGTAATGGAGAGATATCCAGGGTATGTTAATCCAGCTTTGTAGTACAGGCCTCTGGTCGGCTGGTGGGTTCAAACCCAGAACTGCACCACCGTGCTGCTGCATCATAAACATTTTAAGAGTCATTTTTAGGAGACAATAATGACATGGAATGACATGGCCTGTGCTTATAACCTAAAGGTTCCATGCAATTTAAAGTGTCCAGTACAATAATACACAGGTCCAATTATCATGAATGTCTTTTATGATGAATGTGTGACCTTTACGATCTGGGAGTGTCTTTGTTGCTCCTTATTCTCACTCTCAGAGGTCTAATATCCTCTGACATCTCCCCTGCAGACTTCTGCTGCATTCACAGCCTTACTGTCAAACTCAGGTTACAGATGATGCAAAAATACAAAACAGGAGCAGAAGAAATTATGGGATTGCCTGTACTGGTTTTTGGGATTAAAGACTCAGGCGGTCACATACTACTAATTTAATTCCCTGTGAATAGCAACATGTTATATAACTACTTGGATTAATCAGACATGCTTCTGTCCTTTGTACACTGTGAAGGATAGTCCCACTGATAACTGAAATGATCCATAATTCAACCCAATTATATACTTACCTTATTTTTTATGGCTGATCATGAAGTCATCATCATCATCGATCTGTGTGTCTGTGTGGTTTTCAAAGTTCTGCAACATTAATCTCATATCGTCTGACCGCGTGAATGAGCAGGGAGATATTAACATCATCTAAAACTTTAATAATTTCAACCTAAGATTTATATAAAATGCTGTTAAATGAGATAAATATGCATCATGATGAAAGAAATATGGAGGTTAAAATATAATTATTAAAAGAAAAGTCAAAATATAGAACTTGAGGTGTTTTACAGGCAGTTTATAATCGATTTAACATTTCATCATTACAATTGTCAGACAAATATCTCTAAATACCATTAAGTCACTTTTTCATTAATAAATGTGTTTATTTTTCAGTTGTGTAAATGAATAGGTTGTTGGTCTGTGCACTCCAGAATGACACATAGAAGCTTTTTCTGATCAGCAGGATCATATAATTTGTCTGTGCCTTCCAGAACCATTGTTTTGGAGAGAAATGAACATGTTTTATGATGTGATAACAATGTGATTAAGGTCTTCTTAGGTTTAGGGAAACATAGGGTGGCCAAGAAGTGCAAAACCACATTACAAAGTGTGAAACACTTTTACAAAGCTTGAGACAAATTTACATTTTGAAAAACATTTTTACATATCATAAAACAAAATGACATGAGAAAAATACTTTAACCAAGGACAAAACTAATTTACGTTTTAGAAAACAAATTGACAAGATGCAAAAGTGCTTTTACAAGCACTGAGACAAATTTACAATACATATATATGTATATTTAAATACATATACACATATATGAACTAGCTGCTACTTTCATGCTGCGTACAACACAAAACAAGTTTTCTTCTTCTCTCAGCGCTTTCAAAAGTCGTTTCTCACTTATATTCTACAGCGCCACCTGGTGGTGGAATATATACGATGCTTAACTCATGAATGAATCAACTGCAGTGCAAATTAAAAAACATCGTAGTTTGGATTCAAATAAGAACTTTGTTAAAGATATGTACTAAGACATATACAAATACTATGCTTTGAACAATAATATGTGTCTGCTATGTTTTTTCCAAAAAAGTATAATTACCATTTTAAAATCATTCAAATGGCATCTCCTCCTTCTCCCTCATTTAACATTCCAGAAGTTGAACTCATGGAGACAACATGTCTGCTACTTTACTGTAAAGTCCTTTCTCAGTGTTTGTGCACTGGAGGCTTCAAGTTTTCATACCACACTAACTCTCCACATACATCATTCTGCACAGTGAAGCTGAACAAGAACAAGAAGAGAAAGTGAATGGAGTGGGGCAAGTCGAGGAGACCTTATTGTCACAGTTACAATAATGATCACGTGGTTAAGGTTGGGGGTGATTGTGGTCATGTTTAAAAAAAAAACTAAAAAAAATGTTGACTTGTAGTTAAAAACCAGAAACAAACAGTGATCTCTCATATTAAAGTCTGATGTTTTGTTTACTATCCCAACTTCCTCCATACATGGACTTTGTCACTTTATAATAACATCACACGATTTCCTTCTTCACTCCTGTCATAATTACCACAGCTGCTAGAGGGCACTGTCTTGAAATGCTTGCTAGAATGATTGATCCTGTCGTCTTCTCTGGGAAAAATGTATTTAAATTAAACCCAAACCCGAACCACTGTGGGCATTGTTTGCTATGTTCATATTACTGCTAAATGTGGCTTACATGAGCTAAGAACTAAATCATTGGCATTTAAGCTTGAGACTATGTCTACACGGGGCGGCTGTGGCTCAGGAGGCAGAGCAGTTGTCCTCCAATTGGAAGATTGGCGGTTCGATTCCCGGCTCCTCCAGTCTACATGTCGATGTGTCCTTGGGCAAGACACTTAACCCCAAATTGCTCCCGTTGCTGCGCCAACAGTGTATGAATGGTTAGCTTCCTCTGATGTGCAGGTTGGCACCCTGTGTGGTAGCCCCTGCCATCAGTGTATGAATGGGTGAGTGAGTTGTAGTGAAAAGCGCTTTGAGTGGTCAAAAAGGCGCTATATAAGTACAGTCCATTTACATTAATCTGGATAAACTCTACAGGCTGATTTATGCTTCTACGTAACCTCCATAGCATCGCAGAGAGCTCTGTGTAGGTACGCCGTCGACTCAACGTAGAAGCATAAATCAGCCTTAAAATACTCTTTTCAAGTAATAACGGCAAGTGTCCACAGAAGCAGTTTCAGCTAATTCCTGAAAATACCTTTGTCCATTAACTGTAAATTGCAGTAACTTATAATTTCACAATGTAACAAGGTTGAATTCTTATCTGTCAGAGGAGTTGCAGTTTTAAGGTCAGAAAAACACCGTTTTTGTCTGGATGCAGGGCCGAAATGTAGAGAGGAAGATGTGTTTACAAATGTAGCTGACTTAGTGTGGACATGGTCTGCGGGAGGAGGAAGACATCTCTGCATTAATATTCAAATATTTCACCTTAACTGCATTTTGATCATTAGTCATGAACATTACTAATGTCCCCCTCGTCTGTCATTCTACAGCAGTGTCAATATAAAAATGTTTCATTATTCTTATTATAAACTGAGGTTGGAAAAAAGTAATGTAATGACTTCTCTATTACTCATCTATTATTGGAGTGTAATTACTTTTTAATGAACAGTAATAAAACTCATTAATTACATTTTTTGAGTAACTTGCCCAACACTGCTCTAAAGCTTGTTTTCTTTTAAGCCATTTAAGTTAAGCACAAAAAAAACAAAGCAGAACAATTCCAAGTGTGTCTCCCACAGTGAAAACTCTTTGCTAATAAGAGTGAAAAATCAGAACATGAGCTGACATCACCGTTGGCGATGAGTGCAACCCCACGCCTTTCCTCAGTCCGTCCAGGGAATCCACATCACAGAGCCAAACAGTGTGCTGGATCCTGGCTGCAGCCCTGCCTCTACAATAATAATCCCTTATCCCTCACACACTTCATTCTGAGGTGGCTTTCTCCAAAAAACCTGGACAAGCTGACAGCTATGCGAATGGCCTAGACCCAGATATCATTTATATGTATGACGGTATTGCTCTTGATGCATGTCTTGAAAGTACAGCTGACATTTCAAGTTTGGTTTTGCGAATGGTCTGGGCAACGAAAACAAAGTAGACAAATCGTCTCATTTTCTCCCCCCTTGAGAGAACTAAGCATGTGTGAAATGCATTATAGTCAAAGTTGAGCAGCCTTCCCACTTGGTTGAGATGGATGTGGACTATTATCTGTTTTGTTTGTTGAGAATAATGGCAAAGAAGAGATTTCACAGGATTAAAAAGTGCTGTTTCCACAGTGACTACTAAGAAATTCAAAGACTTTTCACAGATAATATTGAGCTTTGTAGAAATCATTTATGACTGTCTTTGGATGCCTTTTACACTGCGTCTGTGTTGAGACATTTCAGTCTCCTCTTAGCATAACAAGGAGCATGTATCTGATAACAGGGACAGTAAAAATGATGGGTGTTACTTTTCAATCCCAGTAGGATTAGGAGACAGTTTACTGATAAGATTGCTGAAGACATCGGCATCGTAATCCTGTCTTCTGGTCGACTCAAGATCTTTGATCCTTCTCTGAATTCATATGCATAAATGTATAGAAAGAGTAAGAGATAACAAGACTGCAATCCCCTGAAAGCTACATTTCCATATAGTGCATTAGCTTTAATCACGCTTGTATTGATTAGTCCCAAAACATGAAACATACAGTGGATATGCCACATTCGCCTACGTTCAAAGATTTTCATGAAATATGGAAGTTCAATTAAAAGATGAGAGTACACGGGGCTGGCTTAATGAGTTGGTTTATTTGAAGGGAACTTTGTAGTGGCTGCAGGATCAACTTCATGTGTCAATCTTTAACCCTGCAGTCTCACTCTTCATGTGTCTCACCATGCTTGTCCTCAGATCCTTATGTTGTGCATTCTGAAAACCTTCTACACTAAAAATAAAGGTTAAAGCAGTAAAGAATCTTGAGTATGTCTTCATGGTGATGCTGTAAGGGAACCTTTTTAGGTTGTACAGAAAGTCTTTCAGCTCATTCACTGGCTCTCCAAACCCTTGATATTAATATCCCCCTGTGCTCAAAAACATGTTTTTCTTTTCCTTCCTTTAGTTGGATGCTTGAGCTTCTTTTTGCAGAATGATGTATGTGCAGTTTGTTTTCACATTCATCTGCTGAAAAGGGAAAGTTTTCTCTCATGCTCACCTTAAATCTCAGTTCAACACCTGGATGTACCTGCAGGGTTTTGTGACATCATAACTTGTTTGGAGCCAGTCATCAATCGATCAATCAATCAATCTTTATTTATATAGCTCCAAATCACAACAAAAGTCATCTCAAGGCACTTTAGACATAGAGCAGGTTGACTCTTGTCCGTCCACAGTTGTGGTTCAGTATGCAGTTTACAATTCAATTTATTACAATGTATAATTATGTCACTATTTCCGTTGAGTTTAAAGATTCCTGCTGAAAAATAGTTTTAACTGCAAACAGAAAATCCAATTTTATTAACAAAATCTTAAATAAACATGCAATTTGTGTTTTATTATGTTGTGCTGTCAAATGTAATTGCTGCATCTGATGTCAGGTCACTGTATACTGTATATATGCACTGCTGTCCTTTTGTGTGCCAACATGAATGAAGGAAACAATGGAGCTTAAAACAAATTTATTTGGCTGTTGAAACTTGCAATACTGGTTGAAGAGATGCCAGACACTTTTGGAATTGCCAGTGTGCATTCATCCTAGTGAGAGGAAGGCTGTATGTGAGGAAATATTTAGTATCCTCAGCAGCCCACATTTTTTTGACACTCTCTCCTTGCAGGCATTGATGCTGTTGGTGCACACGAAAAGTGACCAAGATGTTCAAACCCTGCCTGCTTTACACTTTACTCTTACACATCATTAATCATCAGAGAGGTGTGTGTGTTCAAACATATTTCTCAATAGATTCTATGATATAAATGCACAGCCATGGGTCATGCATTCAAAAAAAATACCTCCTTTCTTGATAATTCGACCTCCCTCACATACAGTATCCATCTCTCCTCTCTCTTACACCTATTTTCTCACAACTCTTCTCTTTTCAGGCCAAGCATGGGGTCCCATTTGACTGGCAACCCAATGAAAATGGCCCAGAAGGGCAGGGGCGTGAGACCAGGTACTATTTCCTTCAAGCATAATATCCATCTTTTCTCCCAGCATTCTTCGGTACCCCCGAGAGCAATGTCTCACATCCAACAAAAATGAAGTTGGCGAGTGCAAAGTTAAAGGTATAAAAGACGGTGTAATCACATACTGTAGATATATGCTTCTCTCCAGCTGAACCTGGGAGGGGGGACATTTCAACAGAGCGAGCTGGAATAACACACTCCGCCGTCCAACAACAATTCTTTCCCTGTCTTTCCCCTTCACTCCATCAAGAACCTAAAAAGCAGACTGAGAATACATATGAGGACAGAACAGAATCAGGAGGAGAACATACGGACCCTGTCCTTTTAAGTAGCCTTGTACTGGACCTTAATTTGGTATTCCTTCCACTCATTGCCTTGTCTAGAGCCTTCTCTGTGGATGTTTTTCCTTCCCACAATGCACTGGGCCACATAGCGGTTGGCAGGAAGGGTGCACTGTAATTTAACAGCCTTTCTTTTGGAAGTTGAGACAAAGCATGGAAGGAAAAGAAGAATTTGCTTTTCTTCTTTCTGCCATGGAAATATTTGCAGGCCCAGCCTAATGCTACATAATCCAACATGGTGGGAAACGCAAATGCAGTGCTGAATAGTTTACTTAGTGCATGTGTTTTGCTGCACATTAACATTAAATCTGTGTGTGTTCGTTTCGACATCAGTACTGTAGGGAATACCCACTCCCATGGATAATATTAATGTAAGGAATATTTGGTGTGTACGGACAGTGTGAAGACCTTGCCTCATCCTCCAGCCCCCCACCAAGGGTTGAAGTCTAAGGCAACATCTTTCATAGCAATGAACATGCTGAAGAACAGCACAGCAAAAAGACAAACCAAACACAAATGACCATGAACTGTGTGTATGCATGTGCGTCTTTATCAGTGGGCTGTGTGTCAGCAGGCTGGAGTTGGTTTCCTCTGTTGTTGTTGTTGTTGTTGTTGTTGTTGTCACTAGAAATGATAAACTCAGTGGAATATTAATGTAACAAAAGCTGAAGCCATGGCATAACCTTAATATGCAGTTATATCTGTACACACACACAGCAGTATGACAGTATACTGTGACAGCGTACATTGGTACAAAAAGCTGTGTTTATAATGAAGTGTTTGTTTGTTTGTTTGTTTGTTTGTTTGTTTGTTTGTTTCAAATGTTCCTACAGTACATGCCTCAGGTTTTGACCCATTACATATATATATTATCCACCTACAGTGTATTTAAGTTTACTTATACAAATAATTACTTCATTTAACCCTTGTGTCGTCCTCCCGGGTCAAATTGACCCCGTCTGTTTTGACTGTTCCTTCCTTCCCTTCCTTCCTTCCTCCCTCCTTTAATTCCCTCTGCCTCCCTTCCATCTTTCCTTCCTTCCTTCCTTTCATCTGTCTTCTCTTCCTTCCTTCCTTCCTCCCTTCTTTCCTTCCATCTTTCCTTCCTTCCTTCCATCCTTCCATCTTTCCTTCCTCCCTTCTTCCTCTCTCCTTTCCTTCTTTCTTCCTCCCTTCCATCCTTCCTTCCTTCTTCCTCCCGTCCATCTTTCCTTCCTTCCACTTTCCTTCCTTCCATCTTTCCTTCCTTCCATCTTTCCTTCTTTCCTTGACTTGAGGACAACAGGAGGGTTAAAAACATCCAATGAAAAGAACATTTGTTGGAGTATTTTAAAATTTAGATTTTAAAACATTTTGTCACTATTGAGCAGGACATATCCTTAAAACAACCATTTTTTCTTTATTAAAAAAAGGGGGTTACAAAACATAGTGGATTATATTTAGACCCAATAGAACAAAAATAATAAACAGGATGATTTGATGAAATTTAGATCAACTATGTTGATGTTAATCTATTACTGTGCATTTAAGGGTTAAAGTGGCTTCATTTCAAATTTGGGTTTTATAGATGTCATTTTAGCACTGCTACTACTAGTAACATTATACTCACCATGTTAACATGCTGACAGCGCCAAACAAAAGTCTGACACATTCAGATGAAGGAATATTTGGCAGAGAACAAGAAGGTGGAGGGTAGTAATGGGTAGATGAGGCCTTGTTGAAGTGTTGAAGCTTTCCAGCCAGTTGTGTTAAGATCTGGTTCACAGCTCCAGGCTACAGATGTTCACCAGGGGCTTTCACCTGCTTTTTTGGAAACTGTGAGCTCAGTCCTAACATAGACATACCACTACACACTTTTTTTCTCCACCAACTGTGGTTTGATGTTGTGTTGGGAGATGGTATATGGGTTTAATTCCTCTCCACGAGTCGTACTATGGTGTTCAATTTTGGATAATGGTCATGTGTTGGTGTAAATATTTGATTAGTGAAACATACAAATGGTGTATTTTTTACTTTTTTACAGTGAATGTACGGACACTTGACACTCTGCAGAATAAAAAGTCATATGTATGTACTGTTAGGGGAAATCAAAACCAAAATATTTACACACAATAAAAAATGTGCCATTGGATGCTGATCCCATCACAACAAAGTTCTGACATAATCCTCAAAAAACTGCGATACAACCTCATCTACTGCAAAATCTTTGTTTCCTCTGATATCTATAATTGCTCACATGAGTCTAATGTAATTGATGACTTTACATTAGCAAAGTGTTTCAGCTTTGAATACAATACAGAGCTCAAGTTCTCTTCCTTCTTGACACACCAGTGTCAGTCACACATAAAAACAGTGGTGGAAAGTAACATGAAAATACATTTAGTCAAGTACTGATGATTTGATTTATTGTACTAACTTAATAATCTATTTATTTTGCTGATTTTATGATGTTTGATGCATTATTGTTTGTTTTTCTTTGTGTCTTGTAAGGTTTCCTTGAGTGGTTTGAAATGTGCCCATAAATCAAATGCATTATAGCTACTTAATGCTTTACATTCTTCTTCTTATTCTTCTTCTTATTGTAATAATTACAATCGTGAGGTATTTGTACTTTATTAAAGTCATTTCATGAAAAGGTTAAGGGTAGGCTATGTATCACGTGAGGTGACTGAGGTGAGCAGGACATGGCTACAGGTCAAGCTGACCAATGAAATTGAGTGTGTGTGTTTGTATTCTTGGACACACACAGACTTGGAGTTTTGAGAGCAGCGAGGTTGGGATGTCTGAGGTAGGTTTGGGTTGTTGAACTGATCAGCAGACATAATGGTGTCTAATGTCTAATGGTGCAGACACACAGAGCACTGAACACTCTGGCCAGTTGGTGACGTGGTGGGAGACGTTTGCCACACAATAAGACGCAGAGGAAGTCAGATGGTTTCTGTGAGTCTTTCAGTTTATGGCATATTATGCTTCTACTCTACTTCATTTCAGACACTAACCAGTCTTGTCATCATTAATTCCTGATTATGATGACCTGATTTTATCACTTTGATATCTATATTCTGTCTAGTCCTATGAAGTGTGTGTGCGTGTGTGTGTGTGTGTTATTTGAGTGGTGATGTTAAGCTGCGTCTGACGCGAATTGACACACGATTTTATATCAGGTGGCGCGAATGAAGCGTCTGGAGCGTCTGGAGCGTCTGAAGCGGCGCGAATAAAGTTGGAAAAATTGAACTTTTCAGGCTGCATCACGCCGCGACATCCAATCAGCGGCGAGTTTTCCCGACGTCACTGTAGTTTGTGTCCAGGTGGGAGATCCTGGCACCAACCAGAGCTAACAGCTGGAACCGGCTGTCATCCAGGCAAAGCTCCTGGAGGAGACGGTGAAATTCCCCCAGCTCAGTGCGTCTCCGGAGGATGTCATGAACCCAGACACGACGGCGGGTGGTTTTCCGGCGCTTCTGGATCTTGTACAGTAGGTACAGTGCAGCAACGGTGGTTATGTCAGCCATGATCGACGTGAAAAAACAGCGGGTTGAGAAATGAGCGGGCAAACGTTTTCCCATGCGCCGTTTTTTTTTTCGAGCGAAAAGCGCGAATGAAGCGATCATCCAAAGATTGACATTTATGATCAAGTGGCGCGATAGAAGCGATTCAAACGATTTTTTCGCGTCAGACACTTTTGGTCTGAATGCAGCTTTAGGTTACCTGCCCAGGGACCGCATATGGTAATTAGCTAGTAGCTAAAACTGGTGCAAAACATATTTTCTCTTTTTTGAGATGAATGTATTTTGTACATGGTCCCTGATATAAATACATTTTAAAAATGTTTTAAAAAAGTTTTCACTTCTCTACAGTTTTACCTCCTCTGTAAAAAAGTGTGGATAAAACATATAACCATCTTTTCAATTATGAAGTAATATTATAGATGAAGCTACCCAGCAGTATACAAAGTAGCTACAATTAGCACATTAATCACCTTAACCAGCTGCAACATTATGTGACATCCATAGGTAGGATCAAATAACATACAGTGATATATATGCAGGGATTTTGGGCCCCATGAAAAGATAGCACATTGGGCTCCAACACAGGCATCGCCAACCATGCCCAATTTCTGTAACCACACCTCTACCTGTGAAGATGTGTAACTCTCTTATAGTCCAATACTAACTGTACAATATCTGCTGATACTGAGCTGAGAAAACAGGAGACAGGACTGAACCATTTCATGTAAATAGAGGGGTTGTATGGGCATACAGAGGCTTTGGATGGTTCTAATTTGCCAGAAACAAGAAAAAGAAAGTGTTAGTTTAATGAGTACATTGTAAATAAAATATTGTATTAATATCTATTGATGATTATAAGTTAATTTATAAAACAAAATATTTTTGGGCCCCAGTCAGTCACGGGCTCTTAGAATCATCCTAACTAACCCCTGCGTATATAATTCTGAAATGGGACATTCTGCATAATGAATACTTTTACTTCTCTAACTTTGAGTATATTTTGATGCTAATACTTGTCTACTTTTACATTTCTAATGCATGACTTTCATTTACTTTTGTAGTATTTCTACACTGCTTTTCTTTACACAGCGTTGTCAAAGATCTGACTACTTCTCTCACCACTGCAGAAAATCCCTTGCAAACTGATCAAATAAATAAAATTATAATTATTCAAATTAAAACAAATTAAAATAATTACATATTAAACTGTCTGTTTTAAACAGTTTACAGACTGACTGCCAGGTTCATCTTGTACTTGCCATAGTTACACGCAGACAGTTTTGCTGGGAAATGAGGGATTATCGGAATAAACTGTTTACGAAAAGTCGGATCAGCCGTGTTCCAAGATCTGCCATTTCTTTGGTAAACACAGTGTTATGATAATGAATAAAAAATGAGACTCACTTTGTGATAAACACAAATTATCCATTAAAATCAAATGGCCTGCTGGAGGGATGAGGGCTGGTGGGGCTCCGGGTGCAGCTTGAGCCTGTAATACAATGCTTGGCTAGAGGATAGCAGTTGGCAGTAGATGTTCGATGTATCGAGCTGGTCTTTGAATTATGAGGATAAAATGATGCAAGTGACTTTCTGTTCCTGCTTGAACTTTTTCTTTATTAGTCTGTTGTATCTGTTTCTAAGAGATCAACAGATGTGTTATTTGTCACATTTGAATAGTATGTATAGGCAGTGCACAATACAAGTATAAGAAATGATAAAAGTTAAGCTTATATTTATGCCTATGTACGTATATCTATGAATGCAAAATCCAACAATAAAACAATAACAACAAAAAAAGATTGATGCAAAAGTGCAGAAGAGTGTAGATAAGGTGGCAACAGTACACAGCATTACACATTGCATATCACAGTGTTGTTTCTGGTTTCACATGAGAGACAAAGGCTAATGTCCTATGTATTATATTCTAATGCTGATGCTATATATTATCTATTTGCTCCAGTATTGCTCTGTTCTGTCCAAGCTGTTTCTCCCAGCAAAACATTGTGTCTGTGTGATGTCTCTTTTGTTGTGCATGTGGAGGGAAAGTGAGGGATTGCATTGCTCAATAATAATGAAATGAAACTGTTTAGAAAGAGGAGACAATAGACTTTCCTACTTTTGATTTTAAAGAGAGTGTTCAGAACTCAGGCTTTTGGTTTGTGCTGAAGTGAAATCTATAAAAGCACAATTTTATCTCTTTCTTTCTGTTTTGCTCTTCTGTCCACTCTAAGCCAGCTTTTGGCAAAACATTTTTTTTAAAGAATTGATCTCCAATATGAATGAATCTGAAAACTCCAGCCTCATGTTTTAGAGTGAAGGGAAAAAGGTGAAGTTTAAAAATAAAAAAGATTATTTCTGGTATTGGTGCCTGTACAGCCCACCAAACAATACTGTTCTGGGTTTTTTGCACATACAGTATAATGTATCATGATAAAAAATATGATATGTTTATTCTCACACATACATGCAGATATACTTACAAAGTCAAGATCAACAGGATTAATGAAGGATAGACGGGCCTTGAGATGACTTTGTTGTGATTTGGCGCTATACAAATAAAGATTGATTGATTGATTGATTGATTGATTGATTGATTGATTGATTGATTGAAGATAAATGCTGGACAGCTGTTGACATTAACCTGCATTTATGTTGATTTTGTCAGACGTCCCAGCAACAATAGTAACTGGAGCAACAGTCTCAGTGTTGCAATGCAGAATTAAACTTAGTAACATGTTGTATTGAGTTTAATAGCAGTTATCTGTGGTAGGACCCGTGGTGCCACGCTTAACTGATTTGTTTCTTCTAATGTGTTATCTCTACAATGTTTGATGTGTTGAATGTTTTTTTTTCTAATTTTCAGATTTAGATTTATTTTGCATTTGCACACAACAGAATAAAATCCAAATAACAGGAATAAAACAGCTGTGACAGCAGAGGTCAAAAAGTCATTGGCTTATGGACTTCCCCTTTAGAAAAAAATAGGGGGGAAAACTACTAAAAGTGTCCACCAATCAGCAGACAATAATCCTATGAAAACAAAGAAATACATGCATGAAAGCAGGAGTGATTCTAGGATCAGACCTTTAGGGGGGCTCAGCTCCTAATGAGAATGTGACGTACAATGCCCTGCAAGTGTTCAAACCCCCTGCTAAATTTCTCATTTCACTGGATACAAATATTAATACATACTGTAGTAGAGTGGTCTACTATAGTGTATAATAATAATAATAATAATAGTTCTGAATAAACAATCACAGATTTCTACAGAGAGAAGCCAAGGATAGTAAATGAATCCTGAGGGAAACACTATTTATATTTTTAGAAAAAAAACAAAACAATAATTATTTATTTATTTTAGGGGTGCTGAGATCAAATTTAAAAAATCGCCCCCGCATGAAAGTAAATAAACAGAATATTAGACATGAATTCTATGTGATGACAATTCCTCTCTGATAATGTGAACTCTAACATTCCACATCTGTATAGCAGGACATTTGAGGGAACACTGACCATGTTTTGTCTTATAAAAAGAAAATGATGAACGTCTCTGGTATAATAAGAAGGAATCTAATGACTAAGTAACTAGTGTAAAAGAAAGGATCCTATCTACTGACACCCTGCTGCATAACCCCAAACAAATGTCATGAAATTTAAGTTTAAGATATTTAAAGAGCTTATTAAAATGACACCAAAAATTTAAAATGTTTATTTAAAATAATGTCAAATAGTAATAACCCCCAAATAATGACTTCTTTCTAAAGTGTCAAACAGAGAGATGGACTGTTCTATTAATATATACATAGACACATTTGCTGTCAGTTTGCTCATACTCATTTGCCAAAACGAGACACACCGCACAGCAAAAGTATAATTTCTCATATATTGCAAGTGCGCAAATATTTGCTGTCTTTCGACAATGTTATAGTGACTTAGACACACACACTGAATTACCACAGCAACCCCCTCTCTTCTTGAAGCCGTACGTCAGTCAGCAAAAGTGATATTGCATATGTCAGCAGGGACAGGTGTGGAGCTATATACCCAGGAAGAAGGGCTTAGGTTCAGGGAAGCCGCTGCCATAGATACCCTAGATACCCCTAACCCTGTGAAGCTTATGGGGCTAAATCATGCCACCCCATACTGATTTTCACACACCACCTCTCACACAGTAACACAATATCCCACTGCTGCAGTCACGCACCAGCTAGATCAGTGTTGGCTCAGGGAAAACAGCTGAGGACGATGGGTTGTCTCCATAGTGTATGAACTAGGTTTTTGTGTATATATGCACAGGATGGCTGTGGTGTCATGGGAGATATTCTTGAGCTATCAGCTGTGATCTTGTTTCTTTGTGTCAATCTCCCTGTGCAGATTTGCCATGCATAAGAAAATGGAAATACATTGTTCGTTCATAACTGTACAATCAGGAATGTAAGAAAATATCAACTTGATGTTCCCAGGTTAACTGCCTCAGTCTCATAGAATGTGCAGTTACCTTTGTGCTTTATATGCCTCTGACTGCAGTTTCTGTTAAGGCTTTAATCTTTTGCTGCATACATACAGAACTCCACCATAAGATCACAGTGTTTTTTTACATTTCTGTGTGTGTATGCAGCGAGAAAACAAGTTACAACCAGTTATCAGTGAACTTTAGAAGTGTGTTTCAGAGTCAGTGTGGAACAATGCATTAGATAAAACTAAAGTGTAATTGTTCATGTACATATTAAACCAGATACAACATGTTTATCAGTAGAAGAATTGGTATATTATTTAACTTTGGACAGAGCCGTTCCCTGGGAAACTCTTGGTAGCATAGCTCCTTTAAGGAGTAGAAATAGAGTGTGTGTGTGATAATGAGGCTGCAGCTACCATTTGAGAGCAAGCTGAGCAGGCAGAGAGGAAAAACAAGCACTGAGATCAGTGGAGACATGAGAGCAGCTGCTCACTAACAGTTATGTGTGTTTACAGCAGAGAGCAGGAGAGAGGAGAGACATCTCACTCTGCTGCTCTGTGCTGAGACTCTGCTGCTGCTGCAGATGGTCATAGAGCAGTTTATAACTGTAGCATCCATGGTCTGACTAAGTATTGATAACAGTCCTAGTAGTTTTATTCGATGAATTTGAATGCTGATTCATGAAAAGTAACTAAGTGGGTTTTATTTAAATTTTTTTTGCACAGCAGCTCTGGCCTTATCAAGACTATTTGGTGAAATGCAGAGAAATGAAACAATACGCTGCTTTGCTGGGCTGAACTGATAAATAGTACCAAGGTAGGTTTAGGTGTTGTAGTCTAATTACTGGAATACATCATCATATACAAGTGGTTAACCAGTCCTATTTGTGCTCTGGGTTAGGGTTAGATTACACCTGCTTTATAGAGGTGGAGAACTTTTCCTGTAAAACTGTTCATCCAGCCAAATATTTGATCAACCTCTGTTTACGAATTTTTTTCCAAGCCTTCCTTAACCCTTACATACTGTTCATATTTTGACTCATAATTAGTCCCTAAACTAATTCACATTCAATCCTTCAGTTTGATTCATCTTCACAGCGTTCACAATCTTACCAATGTTATGGTCCAGGAGAACATTTTATACAACATGTTTGAATGCTGATTTTTGAATTTTCTTTAAATAAACACAGGTCAAATCTGTACATTTGCATATATAAACATTTGTATCAGCTGCACAATTTATTTGTATTTTTTTAAAGATGCATTTTACAGTATATGTCCATTTTTATATCCTGTGGGTCACATTAGGGGGAAAAAATGTGTATATGGTGTTTTTACAGTTCTCAAATGTAAAAATGGGTCAAATTGACCCTGAAATGACCCCGAACAGTATGTAAGGATTGAAGGCATATGCAATAAAGAGAGAGAGAAGCACCTTGTGTGTCTGATTGATAAATACTGCATGTGTTTGGAACAGAATGTATCACAGCTATGTTTATGATATTGGTTTGCCTATAAGTCTATTTGAAGCTTCCCCCTACCTTTTTTTTTAAAGTTTGTGATAAGATTACAGAAGGCATCAGGTTTGTGTCGTTGAGTTGCCAGTGCTTGAGAAATGTTGCGGTCTTATCTGAACCCCAGTAACCCAGTGTTAAGCCAGTAACCGCAGTAACCCTCCTGCTGTGTTGCTTCCCTCAATTGACGACTGCTAGGTTCAGATCCAACTTTCTTCATATTAGATTCAACTCGGATGTTCCACCCAACAGTTTTATGACAAATTAAGCCGATCACATTTGTTGATGAACCAACATGGTTCGACTGGTGAGTAAATCTGTTAGCAGTCTGTTAAGTACAAAGCTTGTCACTTCTGGTGCCCACATATCATGGCGCCAAAACAGTGAACATATTTTAGTTATATTTAATTATCATTACTGTCACCATGTATGGACAGTTAAACAAATAGTATATACTATATAATCATCACCAGATCATGGATATGTTAGTGCAGGTTTTCTGCTTCACTGCATTACAGTAATGGATCTAAATAGTTACACACACATTACAGCTACACATTACATACATCAACTTTTAAGCTCATTTATCAAGTGAACACTTACATGGCAAATAGAACCACAAGAATTTTCTTATTGACACAATGTGGTGAAATTTACACTCTGGCAGGAATATTGTCATTCTTTTAGAAGTGCCCTTGTTTCACCTCAGTAAAACAACTGCTTTGTGGTTTTTGCTCCCTCCGAGCACAGGGCTGTTGCAATAGAGGAGGTGAGAAAAGGCCTATGTAGATACAGTAGGCTACGCAATCTACATTTGTGTGCTTTCTTTCCATTCGTCATAGCTGCTCTAGAGTCAAACCAACATTGCTATTGAGAGGCACATACGACAACCTTAGACGTGACGTAAACCAGCTCCACCAAGACTCCTCGGCTTCATCATTTCAGCATGCTATTAATCATCATAAATCAGGGTGTCACTCTTGTTGAAGTCCCCTCCTGCTCAGATCTTGCAGTAATATGTTTCCAAGGTTCAACTAGTTGGCTCCCACCGCGAGGCCATGAGCTCAGAGGACCACACCCGGTCATGAATGGTGCAGACAAATGCGTCACAATCACAGAGAGTCAGGCTTCATCTGTGAGCACTTTTAGAAAAAAGGTTTATTGACCCTCATTGACTCAGGGCAGAAAAATGTTTTCTTCTTACAGGCCATAAATAAAGACTCATAAGAATGACTGCTGCCACAGTACCAGTACCACTGCTGCGACTTGTAGTATTACAATTGTTGCTAATACTAATACAGCCTCTCTCACAACAGCCCTTTCATTGGATGCCATTGTTACCATTAAATGCACCCAGCGACAACCCAGAATCACCATGGAAACCCCACAGCACAATCCTTGCAGCCACAAAGCAATGGATACTAATAAGAACAATAACAACATAACCACCACACGGCAAGTTCGTGGTTATCTTCTACCAACCACCTGGAACACACACACTAGCATTAACCCAGGAACCACAAGAAAAACCTAAGCAACCATGTGGAAAGAGTGTCAGGCTGTTCTGTGGCCAAGCAGAACAGTCCGCGACACCTGCAATGACAAAGGAAGAGTGATGAATTCATAGTGGTAAAACTACAGTGGGATAGGTTTTAGGTAACATATTTGTCTGTAAAGAGGAGAGTATGCTTATTTTAATATGTTAAATAAAAATGTGAACTATAGGTCTTTTGAAGCCAGGATCTCTTTAATTCAGCAATACACAAATCTTACACAGGCAGCACACGAACAACCTGTGTAAGGGAAGCTTCCCAGACTGGAGGGGAAACAGTACTTCTCCAGTAATTCTCCAGGCTGGTTAAACATACGTCATAAGCAGTTATCTCTTCAAGGTTAACACCTCCCATCCAAGCATCTTTTGTAACAAATATTGGTCCAAACAGGAATTTTTAAGAGGGAGCTGTGTGAGAAAATGACAGATAAGCACACATAATCTTCTTCTAGCAACTAGGTCATAGGTCATAAACACTTCATTGGTCAACAGTTAATGAAACAGCAGAATATACACAATATTTTTAGGTCTTTTATAGTTTTTGGGGAAATCTCTGATGCCACAGTATCAACACAATAAGTTAAAAGAAGGTAGAAGGCTGCTTTGAGCTAAGGTGAACTACAGAGTCTATCACAACAAGCAACACCTTTCATATTACACATAGTGGCTTTAAAAAGAAATTCATTTTCAGCACACAATTTTTCAGGGGCTAATTCCAAGGTAGAGCATGTTACTGTCATTAAAATAATATATATAAAATCTCTCATCATCATCCTCATCATCATCATCATCAAGTTAAGTAGACTGTTGTTTAACAATTGAATGAAAAATAATAGTTTACATCCTGTAGAACAGAACTTGGATTAATGACACATGAAAGCAACCTTGTCATAATACTGTCAAAATATCCTCACAGTATGGCTAGCAATTAATAACGAGTAATCTTGATTTAAATGAGTTATGGAGCAAGTGACATAATTATGTCAGTGCTTGCATACCTACATCATTAAGGATTTTATTAGCAGCAGCTGCAGCAGTGTTCATCCTGATGTGACAATCCCAAATGAATACTACAGTGCTGACCAAATCTATGTAGCTATGTATATGCTGTCATTTTTAGTGCGTTTTTAAAAAATAGAAAATCTAAAGCATATCTGTATATACTATACTAAATATGTTGCATTTTCAAGTGTGATGGATTTTGAGCACCTTGGATTTCCTGAAGTCCTAAATCCCTCAGATGTTTAAAGCCTCATCTTTAAGCTGCACAAGGCAACTATAACCATTGGCAGCTGCTGGTGGCACTTGGAGGTAACAGTTTAGCAGTTTAGCAGCACAGAGACCAAAGTGTCACAGAAAGGTTAACTGAAGAGGCTAAGGAGAAGCTAAATAACTTAACAAATCCATCTCCTAATAGGAAAAGCAAAAGCAGCGAGGAAAGGGAAATACAAATGCTCTGTTTTTAATTCAGTTTACAAATTCAGTTATTTATGTCTCTTTTTAAAACTGCATTTTCAAAACTGATTTTGAAATTGTTGTTTTTGTAAATCACTTTTTAATTTGAACAATATATTGATGTATAATAATTTCATTTGTAAATAATTTTACAATTCTTTTATAATAATGATTTAAAATAAAATATTAAATCCATTAATGTACCAAATAATGTATTACTTTGTAATTTAGTCTATTTATTTATGGATTTGTAAAGTAATTTATTAATTCCTGTTTTTATAGTAATATAGTTTTTTTTATTACAATTTACTATAACTATTTATACTGGTTTAGTGGAATGTGTGGTAACTATTAAGATATAACATGTGGTACTGTATGTGTAAACTTCAATTTTGTTTAATAATTTGAAATGATACTTGGACTTTCCTTTCACAATTACTTCTACTTCTACTTCTTGAGTATGGATATTGTGTACTCCACAGCAACCTTTGATCACCAGGTAGTCGCTGGCACTGATACACTTTTCCACAGCACTTACTACTCAGCTTTGTAGTGGTTTGGGGCATAGTACAGTATGCATATGTAAGGGGGGCACAAGGATGGTGTACTGGTGGGTGGTGTTCAGTGTTGGGGAAGTTACTAAAAAAAACTACTTGTTACTTTTTTCAAAAGTTATGCATTACGTTACTTAATTACTCCCTGTGTAAAGTAATAACACTACTAGTTACATTACTTTTGCGTTACTCCTTAGCAACGCCTGTGATGTTGTGTATATATACAGATAAAATAATATGAGTCTTGACCATCATAACAGATTCACTGGATGTTTTATTTAGAATAGTGATGACAGATGGAATGAAACATGAATGTAGAGGGTGACAGGGCTCATTTGCTATGGACTGTGCTTTGCGTTTGATGGCAGTATCAACCATGTTGTACTAATAATAGCTGCCTCAAACTAATATAGACAACCTGTTTCTCCTCAGAGTCAGCACTAGACTGGTCGGCTTGAAGAGCCTCTACACAGGTTCACTAGATGGTGTTTCCATCCCAACATAACACCGGTCCAGATAGCTCACCAAAGTTTTCCTGTCTATTGACGGCTGTCCTGTCACTATTATCTATTATATTATATATTATAAAGTCCATTCATTATTATCTATTATATATTATATTATAAAGTCCTGTCACTATTATCTATTATATATTATATTATAAAGTCCATTCACCATTATCTATTACATTATATATTATATTATAAAGTAAATTCACTATTATCTATTACATTATATATTATATTATATAGTCCATTCACTATTATCTATTATATTATATATTATATTATAAAGTCTGTTCACTATTATTGGTACTTTGCTGAGTTTGTTTCTGAAAGACGGATATTAACAAGCTGAAGTCTGAACTGAGCCTGAGCATCACTGTGGGTCTGTAAGTGTTTCGCTATTAGCTTTGTGTTAGCATGAGAGGTCAGGCAGTCGTGCCGCAAGCGTGCATGAAACACACCGTTGATTATTTTTTTGTCCGGCCAATTTATGCATAATAATTGAAGAACTGTTGTAACACAAGTAATGCCATATTTCTTTGTGTAATAACTGTAATGTGACTGTAGACACTGTAAGGCGTTACATTACTGCATTGTAATGGGATTACATTGTAACGCAACTATAAGATATAGTCTTGTAGATATTTGTAGCATGGTGGGTGGGTGGAAAGTGTTGGGTACATCCAGCTGAGTCCTCCAGTGTTTTTCTTCCTTCTTGTCTTCTGCCCTTCTGTTCCACTCTGGCCTTTCCTCCCCACAGCTGACCTTCCCAACCCTCCAACCCTTTATCCTGCAGATGTTGGCTTGACTTTGCTGTTTGTCATTTCAGCACAAAGGCCGCTCTGTTGTTCAGGGCCGGGCATCAGTCTGGGCGCCTGCCAGCGTAATCTGTCCTAGACAGCCGCTCGCTGAGCCAAGGGGAGGGTGGGCATGAGCTTGGCATGGAGCATGAGGAGGGGGGCCTGGGGGCTGAGGACTCACAGCTGTGAGGGGAGGGTCAACTACCCACTATATCCACATCCCTCCATGTCATCCAACAGACCACATCTTGCTCTCACAAGGGGACTGGGTCACTGAGTCAGTGCTCCACTTCTGAATGATGTTTAAGGACCTTTCTCATTTTCTTACACTAGCCCCTCTTAACTAAGATCACTGTGGAGATGAACAGCAAGAGTTGAAGCTATTTTTGGCAGACATTGCCAAACAATACAGACCAGAGTCATGTAGTCCGTGGTGGTTCTGGGCAGGGGCTGGTTGGGGGGGGAAGTGCCCCGATCAATTCTGGACCCCTTGTGGAAATTTGGCCATGGAAAGTCAGGACTTCATCATAAGATAAAAATAGAAAGATGTAATCATTTTCTTTGACAATCATGGATACTATTCATTGTTGTGGTCATATCTTCTCAATTTTTCAGTGAGTTCTCTCAAATGAATGAAACAGCGCCCTTCAGTGTTGTAACAGCTGTAAAATGTCAGCATGTGTGATCAAACACAATATTTTCAGGTCTACCAGAGGAAAGGAAGTAAACAGTCAGATGTGTTCACGGTAAATGGTGAATGGACTAGTTTCTGGAAAACAGACTCTAGATTGAATTGTTAAATCTGTGAATGCACAACAAACAAGGAATTTGCATTTCTGGTTGATAGATTTAAATGTAACAATTGTTTTCCATTGTTGCTAATGATATTAGCTCTGGTGTTTTTCTTGAAGTTAGCTAACAACGATGGGTTATTTTATAGAAGAAGAAAATGAGAGCAACACCTGAAGTGGGACTTGACATCGATACCTAATCAAAGAAAGGAGAATACTTCAGATAACGAGTCAAATGCATGGTATTGTATCATTTATCATTAAATACATAAATAAGAACATAAGAATTAAAGGGAAAAAAAGATATTTTTAAACATAAAAATCTGTATCTTTATTCCTCCTTTATTCTCCTTAAAAAGAATGTAGCAAAGAGGTTTATTATGTGCTTTAGGCTGTTTGGCTTATCTCTGAAGCTGTTGTGTTATTGTGACTGCGTAGTACAGGAACAGCATGTAAGAGGTCTGGGTACTTGTGAGTATTGCTTCATTCTGTGCTGTATAATGAGTAATGCACTTAAAGTAAGCTGATTGGACTGACTCTGATCAGCTGTGATGTGGCGTGTTGCACAGCTGGGTTTTAGTGACAAGGTTTTTGAACGCACTTTTGAATTCCTGCTGTTTTGTGTTCTTGTTTTGATCCAGCGTGAGGTTTTTTATCATCTGACGTCTGATTAATTAGACAACCTGATTGCAATCAACACCATGGCACCAAGGAAAAATGAAGAGGATTCCATCACCCTCGGTCAGGTGTGCAAGCTAGTACAACAGCAAAAGGAATTCTTTATGGATATGTTCATTATAAACTCATCAAACAAAAGATGGGAGGATGCTATCAAGGAGCAGCAAGAACTGAAAATGAGCTTGGAGTTCATTCAAAAGGAACTGAAAAAAAAATCTCCAAGTTGATCTCAGATACTAAATCGGCAGGAGATGACAGCGATATGATTAGAGAAGCTTTGAAAGCAGAGTTGCAACTTGCAGAGTATTTGGAAAGTCAGTCAAGAGGTAACAGTTTAATTTTTGAAAGGACTGAGGAATCACTGGATGAGAGCTGGGCAGAGTCAGAGCAGAAGGTTGAGGCGCTGCTTGATCTCCCTGGGGATCACACTCCTCAGCCTCCCTGGTAAGGTCTATTCGGGGGTACTGGAGAGGAGGGTCCAGCGGATAGTCGAACCTCGGATTCAGGAGGAGCAATGTGGTTTTCGCCCGGGTCGTGGAACTTTGGACCAGCTCTACACCCTCTGCGGGATCCTTGAGGGTGCATGGGAGTTTGCCCAACCAGTCCACATGTGCTTTGTGGACTTGGAAAAGACATTCGACCGTGTCCCTCGGGGGGTCCTGTGGGGGGTTCTCCGGGAGTACGGGGTATCGGACCCCCTGATACGGGCCGTCTGTTCCCTGTACGACCGGTGTCAGAGCTTGGTCCGCATAGCTGGTAGTAAGTCGGACTCGTTTCCGGTGGGGGTTGGACTCCGCCAGGGCTGCCCTTTGTCACCGATCCTGTTCATAATTTTTATGGACAGGATTTCTAGGCGCAGCCAGGGCGTTGAGGGGTTCCGGTTTGGTGACCTCAGGATTGGGTCACTGCTTTTTGCAGATGATGTGGTCCTGTTGGCTTCATCAGACCGTGACCTCCAACTCTCACTGGATCGGTTCGCCGCTGAGTGTGAAGCGGCCGGGATGAGAATCAGCACCTCCAAATCCGAGTCCAAGGTCCTCAGCCGGAAAAGGGTGGAGTGCACTCTCCGGGTCGGGGATGAGATCCTGCCCCAAGTGGAAGAGTTCAAGTACCTCGGGATCTTGTTCACGAGTGAGGGAAGGATGGAGCGGGAGATCGACAGGCGGATCGGTGCAGCGTCTACAGTAATGCGGACTCTGCACAGATCCGTCGTGCTGAAGAGGGAGCTGAGCCGAAAGGCGAAGCTCTCGATTTACCAGTCGATCTTCGTTCCTACCCTCACCTATGGTCATGAGCTTTGGGTAGTGACCGAAAGAACGAGATTGCGGGTACAGGCGGCTGAAATGAGCTTCCTCAGTAGGGTGGCTGGGCTCTCCCTTAGAGATAGGGTGAGGAGCTCGGTCATCCGGGAGGAGCTCGGAGTAGACCCGCTGCTCCTCCGCGTTGAGAAGAGCCAGTTGAGGTGGCTCGGGCATCTAGTTAGGATGCCTCCCGGACGCCCGGGTGAGGTGTTCAGGGCACGTCCCACCGGTAGGAGAGCCCGGGGAAGACCCAGGACACGCTGGAGAGACTATGTCTCTCCTGGATGGCCTGGGAACGCCTCGGGATCCCCCGGGAAGAGCTGGACGAAGTGGCTGGAGAGAGGGAAGTCTGGGTTTCCCTGCTAAGGCTGCTGCCCCCGCGACCCAACCCCGGATAAGCGGAAGAAGATGGATGGATGGATTGACGGAATTGGGATGTATGTGCACAAGTATGGAAGTAAGCTCAAGTTATCCCCCTTACCTAAAAATACAAAAATGAACCTCACAGGTGTAAAACGCTGCCAAATAAGCATTTTGCCAGTTCCTTCTAAAGTGGAGAAAATTGTGCTCAACCAAATTCAGTCTTACTTTACAGAAAACAAATTAAATACAGACTTTCACCATGCCTACAGAGATGGATGTTCAACATGTACAGCACTTACACAGATGATATATCACGATGGAAGGTAGACAATAAGAGAATAGATGGGTCACTATTTTTGGGTTACAGTCAGTTCTGTCTTTGAGCTACTCATCCAACAGATCGCAGAGAGTCTTCTTTAATGGGAGTTAATCGGATACCAAATATGTACATTCTGGAATTGGATGACTTGTCTGTAGTTCTAAACAAGAAGTTACAACTTATTTCAGATGTGGTTGTGAATCTGTGATCCTTTGGCTCACGTTAAAGTCAACCCAAGCACTCAATTTATCTTTGAGAGGTTTGGGGATTGAGCAAGAATGTGAAACAAAATTACTTGGCATTACATTAGACAGTCATCTATCTTGGCCTACTCATATTGAGAACATAAGTAAGAAAATGGGAAGTAGGCTTTCCATGTTAAGGAGATATGCAGAGCTTTTAATACTAGCCTCTACTGTTCAGGTTATCCAGGCTTTGGTGATATTCCACCTTGATTACTCTCCGGCTGTGTGGTCCAGTGCAGCTAAAAAGGATCTGGGGAAACTACAATTAGCCCAAAAGAAAGCAGCACATCTTACCCGTAGGTGCAAAAATATGTCCATATTTAAAAAATGCATCAGAGCCATAAATAGCTAATGGTAGAACATAGATTGTCAGCTTGTCATATTTGTTTAAGGAAAAAAGCCCAAATGCTTGTAGAAACTTGTACATTACACTGATAACAGACATAGCTACAACATCAGGCATGTAGTGATAGGTCGATTCCCACTGCCCAGACCTAGACCAAACGCAATGAGAACAGTAATGTACAGAGCAATGTCATTTTGAAATTCTGTACCTTTAGTTCCCAGAAAGTAAAAGTAGAATGGACTAAAAATGCATCTTACAAACATGATGAATAATTGAATAACCTGTTATCATACAGATATATTGTTGATTATATTTATCCTACTCCTCCCTTGGTGTAAAGTGTAGATCAAGATGAGATATATATGTGTTTTATATTATTGTATTTCGTATTAACATCATTTTGTATTTTTATTTTATTACTTTTTCATTATTGAGTCATTTTTTAAGAAAAAATGCTAAAATGAATTAGTTCAAACTTCTTAAATGTGAATATTTTCTGGTTTCTTTAATCTGACCAAACAACTAATCGAGAAGATAAATCAATAATTAGAATAATCATTAGTTGCAGCCTTAAGGAAGATTCCAGTTTCTTATTCTCTGGGTCTTATTTATGTAGTTTTGACCATCATTACTATTGCTAATACATATTAGTAAAATAAAACAGGCTGATATGTCAAGAAACACCATCAGTCAGATAAGCCAGTTGGGTTCTGCTTTGTTAGAAGATGTTAAGCCCCATCAAAAGAGGGTCAAAGTGTACAAATCTAGTTTGAGAATTGTATTATTATTTCAGTTTTGCATATCTCTATTGTAGAATGTGATCCGCCACAGAGAAAAACTGCACCAGGAAGTATTCAAGCATAGAAAAATGGGAGAAACAGAGAGTCCTCAGGTGTCCTGTAGCAACTGTTTGATCCAATCATTCTTCAAGTGCCACAAAACAGGTCAGGAACCAGACAAGTACCCCAGCTGGGTGCAATTTTACACTCGTTTTGGCAGTGAGTCAAATCCCTTGCTGTCCTGAAGAGTCCACTACCTGACACGGATGCTGACAGCTGTGCTGAGGAAGCCTCTTTTTCGAGTGAATGCGCCTCAGGCCATTGGTCCCAATGGCATCCCTGTCCCCATTCTCCAAGCTTGTTCAAGTCAACTGGAAGATGTCAGCTCTGACATATTCAGCCTGTTCTGGCACAGGCTCCCTGTCTGAAGATCACCACCATTACCCCTGTAGTCGGCCTCTAGCTCTCATATCTGTTATCCATCCGCCGTCTATCCATGCTGTGATAGTTTTAGGACTCTACCACAAACTTGATCCTCACCTGACTGCCTGCCTCAGTGGATCTACAGAAGACACAAGAAAAAAGCTTAACATATGAATCCAATCCAATGCAATCCACTTTATTTATATAGCACGATTTTAACAAACACAAGGTTTTCCAAAGTGCTGCACAACAAGATAAAACACAATAAATAGATAACATAATAGAAGCACAATAAAAAGATGAAGTACACAATAGAAAGATAAAAGTAATAAATCAAATAACCCTAACCCTAACCCGGACAAGATAAAAATATGCATGTATACACATAAAAATCATAAAATCAACACCCTACATGGTGTCAAAACGATTGGCATTAGCCTGAATGATCTTGAATATCTGTATCAAGCTATAGCCACTCAGAGGGCAAAGGCCATTCTGGCGAACCCTCTCCATCCTCTTCATGCAGAGTTTCAGCTTTTCCCATCTAAGAAAAGGTATACTTTCCCCTGTAGTACCAAATCAAACAGGTATTTTAAATAATTTGTTTGTGCAGCAGCATTTTGTACCAGTTGAAGACGAGCAATGGAGGACCCACTAACCCCCATATAAAATGCATTACAGTAATCCAGCCGAGTTTCATGGTCCACTGTATCAAATGCTGCAGTCAAATCTAAAAGTACAAGGACAGCACAGTGACCAGAGTCAGTAGCTAAAAAGATATTATTAAAAACTCTTAAAAACACTGATTCTGTGCTGTGCAATGTTTTAAAACCGGATTGGAAAATCTCAAGAATATTTTGTTCATTTCAAAAACCCATGAGCTGAGAATAAACAATCTTCTCTAAGATTTTAGAAAAGAAAGGCAATTTAGAGATACAGTAGGCCTGAAATTTGCCAAAACAATAGGATCCAGCCCAGGTTTTTTTTAAACAAAGGCTGCATTACTGCATGTTTAATTTACAGGGACCACTCCAGAGGACAGACTGCTATTAGCAACTGTGAGAAAAGATGGCCCAACAGTGGGGAAAATAACTTGACCAACAATCTCCTGCACAAAGGGCAGGGTCACAGGCTGTAAGGAACATTTTTAATTGGATTGAGCTTCCAGGCTTTTTAACACCAGCAATCAGATCTTAAGCCCTCTGATGGACAGGCGCTAGGTTGTGAGAAGTGGAAGTCACACTTGCTCCACTCTCCACCAAAAACACAGAAGCCCTGCAGGGCAGCGTGCCTAATCCACTGCTGCTCTATTCCCTGTTTTCTTATGAATGAATGGCCAAGCACGCCTCACATGTGTGGGTTCTGATGACGACTGTGTAGTAGGTCTGATCATTGAAAATGGTGAATCAGCCTGCTGGTAGGAGTAAAGATTTGGTGGTGGTTGATGTGGAGAAAGCTAATGCCAATTAAAATCGTTTTTGGATAAACTGCAAGAGTCAGAGCAATTTAACAAATTAACCACCACAATGATGCTGAGCAACAGTAGTTCAACCACAATGGATTTCCACTTTATGTTGCAAATGAACTCTTAAGAAGGTTGGAATACCTTTCTAAGCTAACAGGATGTGTATAATGTTGAGTCAGAGATGTGTTATGTTCAAGTGACAGCACACTGTAGGGGCTATAGTAATTATGATAGGAGCAGAGGAGGAAATCAGATTGTCATTTTAAAGCGACAAAGTCCATGTGGGAAGCAGGTCCGAGTGGATGGATATTCAACATAAAACATCTGACTTGAACATGACAGATCACTGTTAGTTTCCAGTTTCCAACCATGTGACAACATTGTTTGTTTTTAAAAAATATATATGGTATGGACCATGAGTGTCCCATAACCGCAATCCTGTTGTAATTACTGTAACCATGACAATGACGTTCTTTTTGCCTTAAGGAAGTAGAAATTTTAACTAATTTTTAATAATAATGTTTTCAGATTTACATTTCCCATTTTTTAATTGAGCAGTTGATAGCTACACAACGTTTAGCTTGTTGTCTCAGCCCTGAAGGACTGTTAAGCCAACGGTGTTGATGGAATTCTTAATTGAACTTCTCTCATCAAAATTAAAAAAATAAACAAAATGTAATTGAAACAACTGGGAGAGGTAGCTTGTTTGTTGTTGTTGCTAATGATACCAGCTTAACAGCCACAAATGCAGTGAGATTTTATGGCATGGACACTTCATCCCCATGTCAGAAAACACGAATCAGATACACCTCTCCTCTCTCTGTCTCTTTGATCACTAATTTCTTCTCTGATGGTTAAATGTCTCTTTGTGGCTGTTGTGTGAATGTATCTCCTTACCAAGAATGCAGTGGAAAAATCATATAATGTGCTGTAGGTAGTTTGCCTGGACACTGAAGCTAATGAAGAGTTACAGTGAGCTGTCTGAACTCACATAGAAATAGTCAGATTCATTTGGAAATGAACCAGGTTTTAATTGAGTGGTTGTTCAGTCACCTGTTGATGATGTGTGTATAAGGAAAATACTTGGCAGGATGTTTGGGAACCAAATGAGTGACCTCTTAAAATATTACAGCCTGCTTTAACATCTGTTTCCATAATTATGTGTTTTAATGCCAAGTGTCAACCTGTGGAACTACATGTCCTGTCATCAAGCTGCAACAGGGAAGGTGAGGGTTATGCCAATATAAAACTGATTTAATGCCTGAATGATTTATATCCCTTCCTCAACATGGCAGTTGAGCGTACATGCCTGAAGAACTCCAGTGATACTGTGTCCTCACTCAGTTTCTCAGAGAGAAAAATGTTCTTGCTATGAGCAGTAAAAGCAGTCTGGCTTGCATGATTACTTGAGAACATTTGGTATGTGTTTTGATTAAAACAAGGCTGTAAAGTCACCAGCAATCCAGGGCGGTGTTCCCTTGTGTCTTCATTACTCATTCATACAGCTGAATTTTCTTTTCTTCTGTTTTGAATAAACAGGTGCTTTTTTCCACTTTTTTTTCTTATTTTGTTTCAGCCATACAGTGCTTCATGTGCAGAGAGGTAGTACTGAATACGATTAATGTGCTAAGAGGTGACTAATGTACTGATTCATGAGTCTGGAGCTATAATTGAAACTATTCCAGGAAGAATAATGTGTGGTGTATGGAGTCAGGTTAACGCGACCAGGTGGAATATTATCCAGGCCAGCCACAGTTTATAGCTTCTCCATGGTAACGGCACATTTGCTAATCACAAAAACACGCAGGAGTGGCAGCTTTAGATGATCTCAAGGCCTGAGGTGATCTGCTAAAGTCATGTTTAAAGACTCAACTCAGCAGTGAAAAAAGTCTGAAAGGGTTGTTATCTTGATGATAGTGATTCAGTAGGTTTCACTCACATATTTCACTCATGTGTTTGTGCCTTAACATTAGATCAGTTTAATTATTTTGGCCTTTATTTAACCTCTACCATTCATACTGAGTCCTGGATGTTTATTCATAGACAACTATTTGTTTAAATACTGTCCATTTTATGACATATTTCCTTTTGTTCTGTTCATAAGTAAGAGGTTCTGTAGGTGGATCTCTTGTTTCTGACTATTTAGCTGTGAACTACCCCTCAAGGGTCAGTAAAGTTTTATCTTACTGCCCTATTTAAAGCTTTGTTCCAGACAACACTAGATAATCAGACTAACCTTCTATTATAAAAACAACGTTTTATTACCAACATTTCCAGCTTGTAAACTCCTGCGTGCGGCTGGAAGATATATTGCGAAGTTTATTGATATATTGTACACAGAGTACATACTGTTGTAATAATGCTTCTTATCACCAGTGGCATCATTGAGGACAATGAGGCCCAGCAGCACTTCACCTGGTGAACAAGGAAGAAATACGGTAATGTCTTTGATATAAGATTTGATTGATGATTTTCCCAATTTACAGTGTAATATTTTGTACTAACGGTGCATTAGCACTGTATGTACCGATACATATGTGTAGCTACAAGGGAACAAGATGTGAAGTTCAGGAATATGGAGGTGAACAATCTATGAATTATAGGTATTTTTATAACTGACTAATCATCTGCTACATCTGCCTTGACCATTAGATGGACAATATTGGTTTTCAGTTCAGTTGTATTTACTGTAGAAACCTCAGCATAAAAAGACTTTTCTGTACTCCATAACAACAATGAACAGCAACCTGTGTAACAACAGTGTCAACCCAAATACATCTGATCCACCTCAGGCTTCTGAAGTTGTTGTACCCCCTTAAAAAAAGGCCTACCATACAACAGACACACTAACATACATTATAGGCTATTTTTAAGATCTTTTTTTGCATTCATTGGTTGGTGGGAAGTGAAGAGGAAGACAGGAAACAAGGGGAGAGAAAGAAAGGTATGACAATGCAACAAGCACCCCTGA
This sequence comes from Scomber scombrus, assembly GCF_963691925.1. Taxonomy (NCBI): domain Eukaryota; kingdom Metazoa; phylum Chordata; class Actinopteri; order Scombriformes; family Scombridae; genus Scomber; species Scomber scombrus. The sequence goes on from NC_084979.1 coordinate 1,286,000, forward strand.
CTGGAATAGAACCAGCTTTTCAGTTTTATATTTAAATGGAAGACCTGATCAAAATGGCAGTGTACAATAGGTGTCACAAAGTTGCAAAAAAAGACCACCGATACCACTGATGACCCTGCAGCTAGCTGACCATTGAGCATCGGAGGAGGTGTGACAGCCAGCAATGCCATAGCAACACCTACCTGTGTATTCAAAGTTACAAAGTTGTAAAAAAAAGACATTAATAGACCTACAATATGCTCCTGACAATAACTCTTTCTGTGGGCCTGTATTTGTTCCAAAGTAAAAAGACAGTTTAGTTAAGAACCCTAATCATAATGAAAAAGCTATGCAGTTTGTCTATCCTGTTTTTGTTGTTTTCACTCTTCCAGTGTTGTATAATAAGAACTATGCGGTCAGTTTGAAATAAATCACAGCAGGATTACATCTTTTTAACTTAGCATCTCGTTCCGTTGTACCTACATACATGTTTTGGCTGTTTTACACTTTGTTTGGCCAGGTGTATAGAGTAGGGCCCGACCGACCGATACTGGATTTTTGGGGCCAATGTCGATATAAAAGAGTGCAATGATCCCTTAAACACACTTGTGACAAAGATATGTAATGAAGGCATGATATTTTACCATTTAACATCAGACTTTATTGTATAAAATGGCATCAATGCACTGAAACAGTAAAGTTCACTGGGAATTTAATAATCATAAATAACTATAACCAGCTAAACTAACTAACTAAATAACAAAAAACACATAAAAACAAAAAAATATCGGCCGATAATATCAGCTGACCGATATATCAGTCGCGCTCTAGTGCAGAGATATGGAAGTTCTCTCTTTCACATATACACATGCTGAACCTGTTAACAGACTGCTGGCATTATTGCCTACATCAATACATTACTATGGATTGTATTACTAACTAGATATAACTAATTCATTTGTCATGCTAGCATAGTACCCCCAGTTATCTTTTTTGCTTTACCACAACATTTATGGTTAAATCAAATAAAGGCTTTTCTCATATTAAACTGATTTGTCCAATTTCCTTCTTCTCAAAGTTTAACAAAATGTTTGGATACACAAACAAATCATTTGCATAATAAATTGCATTTTCTTATTTTGCATCCAGTGCGTCAGTTTGAGCAGCTTCAATTTTGGTTCCTGTAAATATGGTAACAGACATAATACGTTTTGAGACTTTCAGTTGATCATTAGTCTTATGCCCCCTCCTCCACCTCTCCGGCGCCACTGCTCTGAATGGCAGACGTTACAGGCCTGAAAACTAATTCATGAGAATCCTTGGGGGGGAAATCATGTCCTGTGTTGGTGGCTGCTGGTTTTCGCCACGTGAAACTAAGCTCCGAAGTGTGTGTGATGTTTCATTGGCCCACTCATGCTGCCCAGCAACAGACAAGGCGACTAACTGAATCACGGTGAGGACCATCTGGGGAGCTGAATGTGTCATGCTGTGCCAAGCTGCAGAAAAATAACTCATCATCGCGCTGCCCTCGGAGGAAGACAGAAGGCAGAGGAAAGCAGCGGCAGCCGTGCCAAGGAGGTTCACAATTCCTCATTATTATGTTGAGAACCTGGGACGGGCGAATCACCACCTGCCCTTTCATTGTCTACACGCTGGGGTTCGGTCGGCACGGCTGTCTGGCACACTGACTCTGTTTTTGTGTCAAAGTCAAGTCCAATTTATTTGGCTTTGCAGTTGCATCATAAATCTCTCAGCAGTCAAAACTAGCTGCACCATGCTGGCAGAGTGGAGCATACTTGTTTCTGATTGGTTGGGAGATGTCATTTAAATATGTATACTGGGACACTTCTAACATAGGTCCGCTATAAAGTTTACCGCAGTCTGTAGTTGACCACGTTTTGAAAAAGTGTGTGCGTGTGCGTGCTAGTGTGCATGTGTGTGTGTGTGTGTGTGTGTGCATCAGATCTCATTCCTCATTTAATCCTTGCACTTGTCACTTTCATATATTTCATCAAACGGGACTGAAGACTGTACATTGCATCAGCCCTAACTCTAACCCTAACTTCAGGCCTTCCTCCAAGCCTGAAGTAATGCCCTAGATTGTCAGCAGTATTGTATTCTGTCAGGTTAGCTCATTTTGGTCACTATATCCACTAAATAGAAACAACAAACAAACAAACAAACAAACAAAAAGCTTTATTTGCTGGGCCTTCAAAGCTCTCAAAATTAGGCTTGGGCTTGTGTCCATTATATGACAAAAGTTAACTTCATCATAGAACTAAACCAAATACATCTTTGCAAAGGTTTCAGCCTGGAGAATAACATTTATCAGTATGAAGATTCTACATGGCTCCTGCTTTGATATACTGACATTTGAACCTTGAACTTGGTGCATATTTGAAGGCTTACATGCACACATGGGACTAACTGTATTCAGTATTTACAACTTCCAAAACATAGTTGTAGTAATTCTGGTTTATGAAAAGATTTGTCTACAGCCAAACTACTAATTATACTTCATGTAGATGATCTATGCTTAGAAAAGTTGAAGGTGTTGGCTTATTTCAGATATTTTAGCCAAAAGAGGAGAACAACGCACCAATCACCTATCCAACATTTTGTTTATGTTTATTTGTGTGTGTGTGTGTGTGTGTGTGTGTGTGTGTGTGTGTGTGTGTGTGTGTGTGTGTGTGTGTGTGTGCGTGTGTGCGTGTGTTTTGCTGTTGCTTGTTGACCATCCTTCACATAAGCCAGAGCCATTGACTAAAGGTGCTCTGACAGGAACTGCTCTACCCCTTTGTATTTATTCACAATTTGAAAAACGATTGAAAAAAGATTGAATCTAATTATTAAATGCTGAGTAATGTAGCTGTAATAGTTATAATAAAATAATTAGAAATAAGAAAACAATAACGTTTCTGTGGCCCTGAGTCCTGAATGACAGGCATGAAAAATATTCCAACTAAATACATTAGTTTGAAAGTCTGCTGAGTGTCACGAAAAATAGCAAATTCATATCCATCTACACAAATATATAGATACAAATGTTTGACTATTTCATGAGCCATAATACTGGGTTGGACCCCAGGTAACCAACAAACACTGCAGCTTGTAGTGTGAGTTTGAGTAAACTAAATTAAATTAAACTTAGAACACATACAAATACATACCGTGATATATATGACAAATACCGTGACAAATAACATACAATATCTACATTTAAGAGTTTGGGGGTCATTTATCCAACGTGTTCTATAAGTTCTCACTGGTATGTGCATTGGTCTCTCCATCTTGCTGGCTCTGATAGCTTGAAGGATCGGCAGTGATTTGGGTCAGTGGTCTGGTTTAGTGACCATACAGGAGATGGGGGTTCCTTATTTGCGGAGTGTTGTTTAGATGGTCTGCTCAGTGAGGAGTTCTCACCTTTGTATTATTGGCCAGCATCCCTGAAGGGTTAAGCTGGTCTGCTGTTTGGGGTTTATACCGTCTATCTTCCAAACATGCAGGGATTTTACCCTACATAGAGTTCAAATCATTGCTGACAATATCTTACTAAGAAATAAAAATAAGAAATTGCACAAGGGATGGAATGGGTAAGAGTCATAGATTAATCCATTTCTAATCAGACATTAATCTTTTCTCTTTAGTGTTCTAATGTCTCTTGATGAGCAGATAATTAGACATGAGCTGTTTACCTGCAACTTTATTGCGAAACAAATAACACAGGCTACTGTGAGTTGAAGCCAATGCCCAAAAAAACAAAGACCCTCCACAAGCTCTGCACAAGGCCTCTCACTTAGCCTCCTGCATAAAAGGACTCCCCCACCTCTCAGCCAACTACAGGTGCACTATCTACCATGAATCATTGTTACAGTTAGTTGACATGAGAGACAGGCTTCATGGCATCTAAGCTGACATGTTCACTGACACTCTGGAAATAGTCCTTCTGTCTGGACTGAACTAACTTTATTTTTCCCAGCATGCACCTGAAATTTTCAAGATGGCGCTGCTCAGATCCGAAACTATTGGATTCTGAGCAGCAGTCCACAAACCAATGGGTGACGTCACGGATGTTATGTCCATTTCTTATATACAGTCTATGTCTCTTCCCAAACGCACTCTAAGGCATTCTCACTTGTTCTCTTCCTAAGCGCACTTTAAGGCATTCTCATGTTAAAAGGTTTTTTTTACAAAACAGCTGTTTAGCAGTAATATGCAATAATAATTTTTTTAAAAGGGTATAATACCTGTTGAATTGTGTATAATAAATAAAAATGTGAAGAAGTGACTGTTATTTAGGGAGGGGGGGGGGGGGGGGGGTAGGGATACGGCTCAACTTACCCCTCTCCTATGCTCAACTTACCCCATACACGGGGTAAATTGTGCCACGAGACCACTTTTTTTGGACATGCTATATTATGGAAACAGTTATGTTTACACTCATTCTGTTTGTTTGAAGGGATGCACAACATCCTGAAATATATGCAGATATATTAGTTAGCGACAAAACTATGATTGCCTTGATGTAGTGATCCTAAATATGAAAAAAAACATGCTGCTACAAGACCATGAGATGTCATTGTAAAAAATGTACTGTATTATCCCAAATAAAAGACAAACATTTTTTCAACATCCAATATTCTTTCTTTCAATGGGGAGACCCAGTTGTTTCTAGGTTAGCTAGTTTCTTCAAGTCTGTTATAATGTGTCTTTTAGACTTAGCTCTTAAAGCCCTGAAAAGACCAGATCAGTCTATGTGAGTTTGTGACGGCTCGTGTAACAAGTTTTACTGAAAGTGTCTCCTGACATTGACTGCAGGAACCCAGCAGGGACTGAATCATCTGTAATGCAGCCAATACTTGCAGCTGTCACAGATGATGGGGAGCTCAAAACAACAGAAATGTGGGATTTATGTTGTACTTTATTGGAAATATTAGATGTTTTATTTTCACATTTTATAGTCAAGGTAATCTAATATTCGAGACAATGCGGTAGGTTTCTCTTCTGTGTGATTACTCAGTCTGCAATCAAGTAGCCGATATTACATGACTACTAGATATAGTTATAAGTATAGCGGATATACTATATAAATAATTGACTGTACAATAATGAACTGCGTATAACTGTCTCATTGCCCCTTATTTATATATTTATTTATTTATTTTATTTATATTTGCAATGACAATAAAGATCTATCTATCAATACTTGCTGTAGCTGAGAAGTAATAGTTTCAGTGATTTTATTGTCACGTTATCTAAAAGCTGCTCCACAGGCTTTTCTGTCAACAATACTTCTAGTGGACTGATGACTTGTCATTTTGTAGAATTTCTTTGGCATGAAAACAGTCAAACTGAACTTGAGAAGAAAATAATGTGCATCAGCAGCTACAGTCCAATCATTACTGCTGGAAGCCCAGTATGAGTACGTGTCTGCACACACAGTGATGGCGTGTGATTCAGCCAGACATGCCTGGCATACCGGCTGTGTCTTTCTCTGCATGACGGGATATTTTGTCATCCTGCAGTCTGGATACTCATTCTGTTCTCCTTCGGAGTGATGGAGTCTCGCTGCAGTCCAGATTGACATGACTCACAGCCCAGCAGGCAGCCTCTTCCCTGACCAGTTTGTCTGGTGCAGTGTCATCTCCAGTGACTAACGGTACTTAGGAAGGATAGATGGTCAGAGAGAATCACAGCACTGCTCTGATCACCTCACTGCATCATTTCATCCACTGCTAGTCCATACTAGTAATGGGCTTAGTACAATAATTGACTCATGCAATCATGAACTGTGTATAAATGTTGTGTCTCATTGCCCTTTATTTATATTTATTTATATTTTTTTTTATTCAGCACATATTTTAAGTTTTTATGAGTAAGGGTATGAATGTGTACCTGGTCATGGGTATGGGTAAAATATGTTTGGGCTCATGCGTGTGTGTACTAGTGTTATGTGTATATATTTTATATTTGTGTATACTTGCAAGGCAAGGCAGCTTTATTTATATAGCCCATTTCATACCCTGGGGCAACTCAATGTGCTTTACATGAAACAAACATTTAACAGTAAGAATTGGAAATAATAAAAAAACAACAACACGAAAACATGCAATTTGAGAAATAGAAATAAAACCCAATAATAGTAAAAACATGGAAACATTAAAACATACAATTACCCCCTCCCCAAAAAAAAAAATACTAGAATAGAGCATTAAATATAAGGTTGCAGCATAAAATAATGATTTGCTTTAAAATCATTGAAAGGACAGAGTAGAAAATGAAAGATTAAAATGTAAAGTGCTTTGAAAGAGCTCAATCATAAGCACAGGAGAAGAGAAGTGTTTTTAACCTAGATTTAAAAATATTCACAGTTGGGGCTGATTTTAGTTCTGCTGGTAGTTTGTTCCAGTTGTGTAAATGCTCTTCACCATGTTAAGTCTGAACTCTGGGCTCCACTATCTGACCTGAGTCAGTAGATCTCAGAGCTCTACTGGGTTTATATTCTACTAACATGACATTCATGTATTCTGGACCTAAACCATTCAGTGATTTGTAGACCAGTAGCAGAACTTTAAAATCTATTCTATAGCTGACTGGGAGCCAGTGTAAAGACTTTAGAACTGGAGTAATGTGCTCTGATCTCTTTGTTCTGGTTAAAACTCGAGCTGCAGCGTTCTGAATGAGCTGCAGCTGTTTAATGCTTTTTTGTGGGAGTCCAGTCAGAAGACCGTTACAGTAGTCGAGTCTACTGGAGATGAAAGCATGAATCAACTTCTCCTGGTCTGTTTGAGACATTAAACCCTTCACTCTGAATATGTTCTTAAGCTGATAGAAGGCTGTTTTGGTGATTGATTTGATATGACTGCTGAAGGTCAGATCTGAGTCTATCAGCACGCCAAGGTTTCGAACTTGGTCGCTAGTTTTTAGAGAGAGTGACTCGAGATGTTTACTGACAGCAATCCTCTTCTCTTTATTGCCAAAAACAATTACCTCAGTTTTGTCCTGATTTAATTGAAGGAAATTGTGGATCATCCAATGTGTTACTTGCTCTAAACAGTGACACAATGACTGTATTGGACTGTAGTCATCCGGGGACAGTGCTAGGTATATCTGCGTGTCATCTGCATAACTGTGATAGTCTACATTAAAGCTCTACAGAATTTGACCCAGAGGCAGCATATATAGACTGAACAGAAGGGGTCCAAGAACCGACCCCTGAGGAACTCCACATGTCATAGCCACTCGATCGGATTCATAACTTCCAATGGTCACAAAATAACTCCGCTCCTCCAAGTAGGACCTGAACCATTCTAGGACTGTTCCGCTGAGTCCTGCCCAAGTTTCCAACCTGTTCAACAGTATACTGTGATCCACAGTGTCAAACGCAGCACTGAGATCCAACAGGACCAGAACTGACACCTTGCCTGAGTCAGTGTTTAACCTTATGTCATTAAACACTCTAATAAGAGCTGTTTCTGTACTGTGGTGAGGTCGGAAGCCTGATTGAAATTTGTCAAAAAGGCCACTGGAGTTCAAGAAATTAAAAATCACGTTATCAACGATCTTGGCTATAAAAGGAAGATTTGAGATAGGTCTGTAGTTGATTAACATGGAAGCATCCAGCGTTCTCTTTTTTAAGAGTGGCTTAATGGCAGCTACTTTTAGGGGTTTAGGAAACGTGCCTGATTAAAGTGAGCTATTTATTATTTGTCGCAGATCTGTTTGGACAGAGTTCACAATAGTTTTAAAAAAGTGATGGCATTGTGTCAAGACAGCATGTTGATGGTTTTAGATGCTGAACTGTTTCCTCTATGGTTTTTTGATCAACTGTTTTAAATTCTGACATCACAGTTGAGTTATTCCTGGGAGGTCTTAGGGATTGCATCATTTTATTGTTTTGTTGATTTGTGTTGATATTTAACTTTATGGACTGGATTTTTTCACTGAAAAAGCAAATTCATTGCATTTATCTGTGAAAGGAGTTCTGGAGCTATCTGTTTAGGGGGGTTTGTAAGCTTATCAACCATAGCAAACAGAGTGCAAGTGTTGTTGATGTTCTTATTAATCATTTCAGAAAAGTGTTGCTGTCTTAACTCATAGTTAAAATTACAAAGACTTTGTTGCAATGACAATAAAGATCTATCTATTTATCCACAGCAGGTTTAGGGTTAGGGTGTGTCCTGGTTTAAATCCATAATGTTTTTCTTTGCTTTTTTATTATTTATATGCAGTGCTGTCTGGAAGCCCACCACAGTGCATTTAATAGTTTAAGTATAGGTTCATAATTTTTCAAGTCTGTCGTAAAACAACACAGTCAGGCGCTCATACGAACATTAAAACAGATTCTGATCAGTGTAATTATTCCTTATGCTAAAACTGGTCATTAAAAGATCCCTTCTTAATGCAACTTCAATGTAAGTGAAATTGACCAATTAAAGTGCTGGAGGACAAAACCCCCCAATCCGTGTTTTGTGTAAAAATGTATTTAAAAGTTTGTCTGAAGCTATGAGGCTTCAGCAAGTTAAAGTGGATATCTTTGAAAGTTACAGTCTTTTTAGTAAATACTTTACTTTTGGTGTTTCCACAGACAGTGCTTCCAGTGGTGGAATTTGACACTAAAATGACTTTAACTCTGAATCCACTTGGTTTGTCTAATTTGGATGGCTGAAGCCTCATATGAGCTTCAGATAAACTTGGAAGTAGAGCTGTGGATTGTGTCTGTACACCACTTACTTTGAAATTGTATTAGGAAGGGATCTTTATATTGCCAGTATTAGCAGGATACACTGATTACAACCAAGAACAAATGATACTGAAGGGGAAGCTTGAAAGTGAAAATGTGGAAAAACTTTGAACATGCCGAAATCATCTTCAAATTTCCTAGAATGACTTTAACTCTTTGAATCCTCAGCTGTGTTTATTGAGTATTCACACGCTTTAAACAACTATAGGTGTTTTAGGCGGTGAAGTTTCTTTATGACAGAAAAAGTTGTAATAGTTTGAGGCTTTTCTTATATACTCACAGGATTTCAACAAAATGATGGTTTCTGTATATGAATGGGTAGAAGAGAGTGTGAGTTTTCCAAAGAACAAAGCAGTACATTGATGGTAAATTCTCTCTCAAAAAATATATAGGCCTACTAATAATGGAAAACAAAAAAGCTAATTTTTTATACTGTTTTTATTTTTTAGATAATTATATTTTCCAGGGTTCTCATGATGCTTTTGATGATGTTAACAAAAAATAAAGTCTCCAAGGCAACACAGTTGTAGCTGTTACTTTAATAATAATAATAATAATAATGCATTATATTTAAATGCGCCTTTCAAAGCACTCAAGGACACCTTACAAGGTACATAAAACACGACAACAGTACATCAAACAATAAAAAGCAGGTAAACTTTAACCCTTTTGGATACTGGATGTTATAATGCTGCATGTTAGGTAGAGGCAGGCAGAAAAAGGTTTATATCATAAGATGATACATTTATATTATCTAGTGATAAAGTATGGCAAAATCTGTAGCAACACTGCTTGCTCAGGATTAAGTGTACTTTGGTGCATTAGAAACAAGTAAATACAGTACAGTAAAAACAATATTATAGCTACTTTCATTTAATCTTTGGATGGTATTCAAGTGTTAGCAAAGACGATACATAAAATGTTTAAGTTTGGTTGCACATGCATTACATGTTCCAAATGTCAATAGCGAGGAAGTTCCACTCATCCAGCATAAACAAACATTGTATCAGCAGGTTTTGGAGCGTGCCCATAAAGATTGATAAAGGTGTCATTTGTTCCACCCTAACAGGTGCAATGAAACCAACAGGAGAGTGAGAGAGAAGCAATCTAGCACCGTCTGTGCACGCCTACAGTGGCCTGACTGTACAGCCAGACGGAACACACTGAGGCCACCAGGTGCTGCCAACGCCTCCTACAGTCAGCTGCCTGTGGGCAGATCCATTTTCTTATCAAATGCAGTTTCCTACTTGCTTCCATTGGACGTTGTTGTTTGGTTTCACAAGTGAAACAGGTCTGTGCTGGAGCTGTGAATGATAATAAATACATACATGACACATCTCAGGTGGGATTGGTTAATCAGCAATGAATTGTCTACACCAGGCTCACCTGGAAATGGAGACTTCCAAATCACCACCAATCACTGTCAAATAGGGCCGCTGTGCTCAGTGATGGATGTATTCCCAAATTGGAGAAACAATCGACCAATCAGAGCTGTGTAGGCTGGATTAAGAAAGCAGACATACAGCAGTCTTCCTACATACCTAGCTACATTCATGATAAATGGCCACAAAAATAGCAGCAAGCTTGGAGATTGTACAGTGGTGGCTTCCTGTTCAGTAATGAGACAGGGAACGTTACCTGTTACCTGTAGGTGTGTATCCCAATAAACGTTCAATTTAGGGGCGGCTGTGGCTCAGGAGGTAAAGCGATAGTCCACTAATCGGAAGATTGGTGGTTCCAGCTCCTCCAGTCCACATGTTGATGTGTCCTTGGGCAAGATACTTAACCCCAAATTGCTCCCGATGGCTGTGCCAACGGTGTATGAATGTGTGTGAATGGTTCGTTTCCTCCTGATGAGCAGGTTGGCACCCTGTGTGGTAGCTCCTGTCATCAGTGTATGAATGTGTGTGAATGGGTGAATGAGCATTGAGTGGTCAAAAAGACTGGGACTCAGTACAGTCCATTTACCATTTAAACCCTGTTAACCCATTGCGTCGAGTCGTTGACTATAAATCCAGCTTTAGTCTACAGTCATACCAGGGTGTAGTGGTGTTAGCTAAATGCTAATATTAACATGCTCATGTTTAGCAGATCATTACCCATCTTAGCTTAGCATGTTCGAACATTAGCATTTAGCTAACACCACTACACCCTGGTATGACTGTCGACTAAAGCTGGATTTATAGTCGACGTATTTGGTCAAAAACCAATTTGATAAACTGCATTTTGACTTGATGATGTTGCAAGATGCAAAAGTTATCCAATAGTTTTTGTCAAGACATTTCACTAAAAACGAAAAAGGACAAGCTGTTAGTGGCTCTAGATCAGTGTTCTCCAACCCTGCTCCTGGAGAGCTACTGCCCTGCATGTTTTAGGTATCTCCTCACTCTAACACACCTGATTCTAATAATCAACTCGTTATCAAGCCCTTTGACGAGCCTCAGCTGCTTGATAACGAGTTAGAGTGAGGAGATACCTAAAACATGCAGGGCAGTAGCTCTCCAGGAGCAGGGTTGGAGACCACTGCTCTAGATGAAAAGTCAAATTATCCTGTACGTCATTAGGATACCATAAATGTCTGCATCACATTTTTTCAATCCATGTTGTAAATCAGGGATATTCAATTAACATTCACTGAGGTCCAATTTGTGAAAATGTCCTCAAGTGAAGGTCCGGAACATCATAATTATTTTTCAGTAGCTTGAAGTAGCATTGTAGTTCATCAGCATCTGTGTGTAGTGGCTAGATTGTAGACTGTCAAATAAATACAGTAGAATTCATTTATTGGTATTTACACTTAACTTGTTGGATTCATATAAACAATAAAATAAATAAAATAAGAATTTAAAAAAAGATAAATAAGTGACGCTCAACATTGCTGCTTTTAATAATGGCCACTGTCTCAGAACATAATGAGACATGCAGGTCATGATCTGGCCTCTGGAAGGATGAACATGTAGCTTTTTGTCCATTCTATAGATTAAAAGTTGAGTCTCTCCGCATGTCCGAATGCAGGGATTTGATTGGTTGATTAGCATCACATGAGAAGATTGGCTATGCACAGTGGTGTGTGAGTTTCAGAGGGTTGCTGCACTTTTACTGTAATAGCTGGAGAAGCTGCACCCGTTGAAATAGAAACACTCGGACGAAATCCAACAATCCTCAATATTTCATAAGTTACAGGTTACATCTGGATAGGACGCCGTCTCGGTCTGGATCCGGACTGTGGTCTGCCTATTAATGATCTCTGTTGTAAATGTTGAGATATTTCACTGGATAATTTAATACTTTGACCTCAGTCAGTGGATCACCATGGTCAGTAAGATCATGAGTGTCTTTCATGACATACTATCCAAAAGATGTGATTGTTTCAGTCCAGACTGACCATACCATCCATTCCATCAGTTTCATTAAAAAATGAATGAATGCAGTGTTTATTATGATTGTTTTGTTTGTTAAACAACATTAAACTATGTAACTCTGCCATAATTGATATTTTCACATAGCTGTTTTTTTGTGAATAACAGTTTTACGTTCAAATATTCACTGTAGAGTCCAAGTCCAAGCTGGAAACCATTGTGTGTGTATGTGTCTGTATTGTCTTTGTCTTAAATTGATTTCTCTTTAAACAATCAATTTTCTCTCCATCTTTGGACAACTCAATACTCTTTTTCACTTTAAACACTGAAATGAAGGTTTGTTCTCTTGATCGATAAGTCTGGTCTTAAAGATATTCCCTCAACAACATTATTAACTTCCTCATAGATCCACAATCCTCTCAGTACAGATCAATGATCTGAGATGACTACAGTCAAATAACTAGTAATTTGTCACAGACACCGGGAGGAGGAGTGCCGACAGCTTTGTGGTTGTCGTGGAAACGCATCACTTTTCAGAATCCATTGATAACAATGGTTTCTGTACACAAATCAAAATCATGTCATATTGATTGGGTTTCATGCTGCCATTCTAGTGGATTCCTCTACAGCTGTTGATTGTTAATCAATGGCTATTCTCTCCGGATCACTCCCAGCCCACTACCTCACTTCCAGTAACATTTCATTAGTCAACCTGTGTGGATGTGCTGCTATAAAAAGTGCAGTGTTGACATATGGTTGTGTGTCTGTATAGTGTAGGTTGATTATTTTGTCGATATATAAGGTGCTAAGGAGCTAAGTTTTCAGGTGTTACTTAAATGCACCACCTGAGTCAGCAGAGTATGTGGAGCTGGGTAACTCTGGATAGTGATTTGGTACCAGGCAGTAATGGTATTACCGGTCATCATTCATTTGCAAACTGGAGCAGATGGAAGGGGACAAATGGCCTGATGAGTGACTTTTAGCATGTGTTTTTCCCATTGGTGTATGTATGTGTTGTGTGCAATGTTATGGGATATGTGCAATACTGTTATGTAATTGTTGTTGGGAAGGTATGGCTGGTGATGTACTGTTTGTTGTCATTGTGGCTGTCAAGGTATTTATGGCGCAGTTGCTGAGTCCAAGACAAATTTCCCTAAGCGGGAAAATAAAGTATATTGTATTGTATTGTATTGTATTGTATTGTATTGTATTGTATTGTATTGTATTGTATTGTATTGTATTGACTCTGGAAGGGGCCATTCCTCTGGTCACCTCGAAGAACGGCATTAAAGCTTTGAGCTTGATTTCGGGAGATCTTAACACTTCATTAGACAACATATCTATATCAAAAGCTTTTTTAACCTTAGCAGTCACAATTGCTTTGTGGACTTCTTCTCCACCTACGTAGGTCTCTATTTAAAAATGCATCACTATGAGGGTCATGTTTTACATGTTCTTTCTTCAAACAACACACATGGTCATACAATTCATCGTCAAAGTTTTCATGCTGTCTTGAGAACAGTCCAGAAAAAGTTGCCCCCGTTCATTTGATTCATATCTCCGTAACTAAGTTCAATTTTAATTGTCTTTCACAACAAAGTTGCGTAGCCATCTTTTTAAAGCTTTTTTGGGCCCAAATGATTTATCTCACTCCAGAAATATTTTGTGGATTCTTTGTAACTGCTCCAAATGTTTTTTTTTAAATCACAAGTACATAATCACATGCAATGAAAGACAGAGGCCACACCATCAGGTTAAAGGCAGGTGTGAGGCTGATGGTGATACAGTTCTGGGAGAGTGTAGCTGCCCTGTGTTGTTTTCTCTTTGATTTAACAATTTGCATTTTTAACACTGGCCTTACACCCCAGGCCAATCAGCCTGCCAGGCCACCAAATTCTCCCAGTGCTCCTGATTAAGGTAGTTAATTCGCTGACAAAGCAGAGGGGATATGTTGTCCCCTTGTATAATGTTTACAGTGCAGATCAGTAACATTAGGTCTGCTAATACAAGTCATTTAGTGCTGCTAAATCTAGTCCCCACATGCAACATGAAATTATATTGGTGGGATGTCTTCCTTTGAATCTGATCCAAATTTTACCCAATCATTATCCTAGTGATTATTTCACTGATAAACCTAATGACCTTATAAATAAAAAGGAAAAAAGGAACGATGAGCTGTTCTTTTGAATGGCTCTGAGGATAGAACAAAGCGTCCCTTCCCATCACTACTTCATGCACACGCAGGTAGGAGTGAGAGTGAGAGTGTGTTACTATGGTTACGGGGATGCTATGTGTCTCTGTCGTTCTGAAACTTTCTTGCGATTACCAATAATAGATTTTTAGGTGATTATGCAGCATTTCATTCCACTCAGTTATATACTGTTCTTGATGCATTCTTGGTTTTCATCATACTCTCAATCTAACTAATCCACACTAGTGCAGGTGGCTTTTTCTTGATTTAATCCAAGAGTTTAGGTGGTGTAGAAATGCAGGAAATGTGTTTTAAATTACATTTTCCCCCACAAATTATGTATCTTTACAAGTTTGCCCCCATTTTAAAATGTAACCAGGCACCCATGGTGATTAGGGATGGTGCTTTGATACTATGTGAGCAGTAATCTCACATACAGCTACAATAGTTTCCTACCTAAAAAGTAACACTAACTAATGCTGCAAGTACTTAATTTTGGTTTTGTTTAGTTCTCCTACTCTACTTTTTCTCATTTTTGTTTTCTTGATCAATACAAAAAAAGCTTAAAAGACACAAATTGTTATAACATAGAATTTTCCTTTAAGGTCCTGTCGACTGGTGTGTTGACAATCCACTTTGTGACGTCTGCTGTGCTCCAGTGACTGATGACCAAGTCTAAAAGCTTTATACCTGATTTGGCTTTCACAATCAAACAAGCCAACACAGAGAGAGGGTGGTCACAGTGTGTGTGTGTGTGTGTGCGTGTGTGTGTGTGTGTGTGTGTGTGTGTGTGTGTGTGTGTGTGTGTGTGTGTGTGTGTGAGCGTGTGTGCGTGTGTGTGTGTGTGTTTTAAGGGAGTGTATAACAGTGTATGCCAAACAATCTGTCAGTGTTGAAGCTCTTGGGTGTGTTTGCAATGTATTTCACGCCTGCTGCAGACTCTAAAAATGTTGGCGTCCAGTGTTTGGTATCGTCTGTCCCTCAGCCTCACAACTGCTGGACAGTGCTGCTTGATTTCAGCTGTTCTCAGTCTCCACAACAAGTGTGTGCTTTCATACAGATATTCAATCACTTTCATTGAAGAGAGCTTTATTACACAAGGAGAGAATCTTCATTAGCCCAAGCAATATTCTTTCTTTAGTGACATGGAGCTAATACTTAATGTCATTTACAGTAATGTGCAGAGGCATTATTATTTTTAACCTAAGTGGATGTAACCATGGCCCAAAGCTTAAAGATAAATTCTATTAATCAATTCTGGCCCCAAACAGTCTCCCATTGTATTCACATCTATTCCTATAGTACCAGTGTCTCTTAAAAATACTGTCAGTATTTTTCCCAATAACCTTAATTCTTCATTTGTGTCTAGGTAGACATTTTTAAGACTATGGAAAGGCTGCTGAGAACTTGCAAGAGGCAGATTTTTCTAAAAGAAAATGTCAAAATGGTTGAGATATCCACACATTTAGTTCCTAGTATGGTATGCCCTAAATACACCCGTGGTGACATCACTGTGACATCATTAGGTTAATATTTTCAGACTAGAAAGCCCCTCCAGAACCACGGAAGACATTATACAATGGTATTCAGGGGCTAAATAGCACTGCACTTTGAGTGTAAAATAAGTCTCAAAGGATATGTTCACACTTGAATAATAAAGTGTGTCTTAAAAACAACAGTCAGGTGTCCATATGAACAGTTAAGATGTTTTTCTTCGCTGTAATCATTCCTCCTGTTCATACTGACTATTAAAAGATCTCCTTCAAATGAATCCACAGGATGTCCACACAGTCATTTTTGTGCAAAAGTGCATTTAAAAGTTGATCTGTAGGTTATATGAGGCTTCAGCAGTCTGAGCTGGTCATATGCAGTGGATACAACTTTTTTAGCATCAAATTCCCTCTTAGTGTTTCTCTGTTGAGCTGTGGTGGAAGTATAGTAACAAAAAGACTTTGCTACTAAAAACACTGTAACGTTGAAACATAGAAGATGAAGATTTGACTCATTTGGATGCTGAAGCTTCATATTAGCTTCTGATGAACTTACATTGTACACATTTGCAAATTACATATTTGGCCCATTTTGACTTTTATATCAATTAAAAAAACACTGAAATTACATTGGAATTTTATGACTTTTCCAACTGTGGTCCAGATTATACAACAATGTTTCCAAATGATTTATATTTGTTCAGTTGGTATACATTTTTGTACATAGGGGGTGTCCTGTTTCAAATTTGACTCGTATTTATTCAAATACGGGTCATCTTGAAACAGTTAAAACTATAAACTAGATTGGCATGTCTGTGTTTCCAGCATATTACCACATGTGAGTTCCCACCAAGGTGGGCTGCTGTAGACCTCTGATGTGTTATGGGGGAATCTTGAAAAAGATAAAGAATAAAACTCTGCATAGATATCATCATATATCACACCTGCAACTCTCATAGGACTATAAAGAGTTCCTAAGCCCCTATTGGACTGATTTGGTGCCAGTATTTATTTGGTGAATCTGTTATTCCCTGGGGAAAAAGAAAAGAGAGAGAATGTGAGCTGAATATTAGAAGAGAAAGACAACATGGAAGAAATGGAGGAAAGGTCCTTGTGACTTCTCTCATGCAAAGGTGACACCACCTTCCCTGCAGTCATAGATATAATTATGGATGTTCTCCTGTTTCAGATAACACAAGATCATAATGTCATGTGGTTGTGAATGTAGTTTTCTGTATTAATAACTAGTGTCAAACCTTTCACACCCATTTCTCCAAATCACCCATTTATTAATGACTGACAAGATATCATTGATGCAATATACTACTGTGGTTCAAAATGTGGTATCGGTGCAAATTATTAAGGGATACTTGAGCCAGGTCAAAACCCACTCCATACTATGAGGAGTCAGAATATAAACAGTATGTAAAAATTAAATAAATAAAGACTGTGGATTTTGGTCCTCGTCACTTATATTGTAAGTGGATTATGAGGGGATCTTTTAATGGTATAAAACAGGAGGAATGAGTTACGGTTAGGGTTAGGCAAGAAAAAAAATGTTTCACAGTTCATTTGGGCTCCAGAATTGAAAAATTGTGAAATTGTCCTTTAAATATATGTCTGTTTTACCAAATATGACATGTACTATATGTAACACAGATTGAGTTACAAATTCAATCGTAAACTTTTCACAACTTTATACTGATAAAAACAGGCCGCAAAAAACAATTGTTGCTATTTATTTGCTTATTATGCAATGCCCTATGGACAAAGCCTTTTGCCAAACAAAGACTTTTATACGTTATGTTAAATACATTCTGTACTGTGTTACACAATAATCATCATTTTTTTCTATCAGGCCTGCCAGCACAGCACTGACTGCACCCACAGGGACACATGCAGTGACCAGATTCAGTCTGAGGACGAGAGGGAGGGGAACACTGGTCAAAAAACCACAATCATAAGAGCAAGGAGGCCTTGTTATTCCAGATGTGAGTTTGTGGAGGTTTTGTTGCTGTTTGTACCAAATCCAACATTTTATTGTAGAGAATGTTCTGGGATGGAGATGTGTGTCTCACAGCACAGCAGGCCAGATCAACTGTACGTTTATGCTTACAATGCTTTGAGTGGAGATGAACAACGACTTGTGGAACTGTCCTCACAAAATCTGGGAAATTGCAAAAGTGAAGCATATCATAGTATCCCACCTACTTTAAATCTATGTATAGAAAATGCGGAACTTCCAAATTTGGTGCATCCTGTAATAACAAAAATCAAGAACAGATGTGTAAAATCTCTACAATTTACACACATTTACATTTCTTCCTGCAAATGAGTCTGCCTTGTCCATTTAGCACATTTGTGAAAATGCTGGACACTATTTAAATCTATATTTTATTACTTCTTAAATTACATAAATTACAGAGGTGTCACATCTTTCCCCTTACATGTTGGGATAAGTCTGTTGTGTTTTTTATTTATATATAATGTATGTATTTGCCTGGGGAATGTTACTACCCGAGGCATGAGAGCTTTTAATTAGAACAAATAGCCTTTGTGTGGAATTGAAAATGACTCACTGATTAGAATAAGTAGATCTCACAACCAGGTTCATACTGTTTGGATTTAGAAGTTAAAAGACTTCAGCAAGGACAGAGAATAATTTGCATAAGGAAATAAATGAGTCATTTCTACTACATTCCTCCTCCAAAGGCTTGTTAAAGACATTTCTTCACATACATTATTGTACGTTGATGAGAAATGGAGATTCTGTGCAAGAGCCAAACTGCTTTTATTCAACATAGGTGAGATTAATGTGCAGACATCTGCAATAGAGAGGCATTTGAGCACTGTCCAACTCACCAGTGCTTCCATCCATCCATCTATTCATCCATCTATGCTTTTTGGGGGTTGTTTGGCCTCACAGCCTCCCTGCCAATTGTCCTTGTCCGGGTCACCACCATGCTGGATGCCAATCTGTCACTGCCAGCTGAAACGCCCAAACCCCACGCCTCTTTTTGCCCTAGCCCCCCCCCCAAAAAACAATTTGGCATGAATTCTTCCTGTGCCTGCTCAAGCAGACCCTGCTGCTCTCACTTAATTAAGTACCAGGAAAGCCCTGCACGGTGGTGGCATGGTGAGAAACGTAGAGGAATGAGGGGAGACAGAGAGAGAGAGAAAAAAAGAAAACCCTGTGCGATTTATAACTTCCATTTGCATAATGGGATTAATAGGACCTCTGTGTGTATTCAGTGATGGTGGGGGAGAAGGAATGGGGAGGGGGTTGTGGCAGGGGGAATGTAGATCAAGGCAGAGCAAGACAAGAGCAAGAATACACCTGCTTGACTGGCCAGCGACAGGAGCGGCTGGATCACCCCTGGTGGGTTTTGATAACATAGCCTCTGGGGGCGGGGGAAGCGCAGGGAGGCAAAGGGGCCCCACCATGGTGAGCAGACCCCCTCCTTTAACCCCAAGTGTGCTGTGACAGTTGGACCAAATTGTAAATCTCATTTATTTACCATGGAGGAGCTGCAGGCATGCATGGATATCTCCTCTGAGGCCTCGCTCAGATGGCCTGCAGTCTGGCAGACGGTAAACAATGCTGGGCTATGCACATTATCTTATACAAACTGTACGCTGACATGGTTTTACACACAAATAAGACTTTCCAATGAGCTGTACCTAATACAAGTCTCTCATTCCAATACCTTATATTAGAAAGAGAGAAATGAACATTAATAGATGGATTCCCAACATTTATAATTGCTTTATTACCAAGAAAAAAACACTGGCCAGTGAAGTTTTTCCACATATTTTCAAAATTAGTTTGGGCTTTTTGCCTTTATTGTGTTAGAAGGTGGCTTAAAGACCGGCAGGAAACAGGGAGAGAGAGAGAGAGAGAGAGAGAGAGAGAGAGAGAGAGAGAGAGAGAGGGGAATGATGTGCAGCAAAGGTCCCCTGCCAGAATCAGACTGGGGACGCTGCCGTTATGTGGCATGAACAATAACCACTCAGCCACCAGGTGCTCCATCTCCACTGAAGTTAAATAAAAGACTAAAATTATTTTTTCCCACGTTATACTACATAGATAAGAAATGTGTATATCAAGTTAAACATTTTGACATGAACATCATTTTTTCAATTAAAGAGTACAGTCTAGACCTGCTCTATATGAAAATGCCTTGAGATAACGTGTTGTGATTTGATACTATATAAATAAAATTGAATTTAACTGAATTGAATAAGGAATACTGAATAAATAGTCTAATAAAAATAAAAACATAATATGACTCAGCGTAGTCTTTTTTTTTTTTTTTTTGATCATGCACTGAGTTTTGTTTTTTGTATAACTTTAACAATATGTAACATTTGAACAGTGATAAAGTACATTTGAGTAATGAATGTAATGAAGGCAAGACTGTCAGCAAATGATCTAAAATCTAAAAATTGTTGTTTCACAGTAGTCTCTATAGTGCCTATTCTTCCATGTATACATATTTTAAACGTCTTTTCCTTCGTTACTGCCTCCCTGACTTTGTTTCGAGGTATTAAAATGCTGAAATCAAGCCAACTCGCCATCACACACAGGCCATCAATCTCTCTTTCAGTTGAGGCTCTTCAGGCCTCTGTTGCAGCCCTGACCATTATTAAAGAGAAGGCAACGCTCCAAGACCAGCTGTCGGAGCAGAATACATCCCCTAACCCTCAGTGGTGCTGTAGAAACTAAAGCCCATCTGTGTTTGACCACGTCTGTTCACTGTAAATGTAAAAAGCACTTTTGGTGATAGAAGGGAAACAAAACAATTACTTTAAAGGTGGCAAACATGCAGGAGGTGGTCAAGTTCAACATTTACCCAAAAGAACATTTTGTTACAGTTGATATAATGACAAACTTTAGGAGCAACTATGACTGTGGACATCATCACGGCTGGCTTCACTCCTCCATAAATGTTTAGTAGCATACATAATATAATGCTTCTTCCATCTTTGCTACTTAGAGAGGACCGCCAACATGAACAAATCTGTTCTACCAATACCTTTTGAATTTGGTATGTATCTGATCTGCACTGATACACACTGCTTCCAGGAAATAGCCACAGCCTTTTACTACATTGACATAATCCTTTCATCTTCTCCCAACTTCTCAGTTTTTCTGTTGAATATTAACCTCAAACAGTGTTAGAAACTCACTTAAGTCCTGACTTAAAGTTGCATGTGGTGGCTGACACGTTTTTCTCTTTAATCGTATCCCATAATTAAATATTTTCGAATAATATTGAAGCACCCTGTTAGTGTTCCCTGCACTATTGTGGCCTAAAGATTGAACAATGCCTTGAACTGGAGTCATGCTCCTGTGAAGATACACACAA
Organism: Scomber scombrus; assembly: GCF_963691925.1. Classification (NCBI taxonomy): domain Eukaryota; kingdom Metazoa; phylum Chordata; class Actinopteri; order Scombriformes; family Scombridae; genus Scomber; species Scomber scombrus. The sequence continues at coordinate 1,307,131 of NC_084979.1, forward strand.
ACTTCCTCAGAGAAGGCTGTTATGTATCTGTAGGTTGCAGAGGAGTCCACACACACACCTTCCAGATCTAACAGAGTTGTTCTATGTTGACTTAAATGTATTTCCTTTTATATATTTTTATTAATCTTTCACCATTCTATTTGATTTATTTATACATGTTTATCCTACCTCTGGTATTTCCTCATTGCAGATTATTAAGAGTTATGATAGAGTTTCCTTAATTCCTATTTTTAATGACCCCCCCCCCCCCCCCCCCCCCCTCTTTGTTTGTTTTGTTTGTTTGTGCTATGTAAAGCACTTTGTGTTACATCACCATGTATGAAAAGTGCTATACAAATAAAGTTGGATTGATTGATTGATTGAAAAAGACAGTAAACATTATGGTGTGTATGGTGTTGAATAAAGTGAACAGACTAAATTTGCATCTGTTTGCGTTGGGTGATGCAAATGATGTGAATATGTAAAATGCACAACATAAATACATAAAATATGAAAAAGTTTCAACTTGAGTGAAAAATGTAAATGTTTCACAGGTTGGACTGAAGCGTTTCCAACACACAGCTGCTGAGAGAAGGCCAGCTCTGGCTGAAGGAGCTGAGGAGCATGTTGGTACTGCTGCTGATTAAACAAACAACGGATCTCCACGGCAGGAAGAGTTTTTTTTTTTTTTTACTTTTGCGATTAAAAAAGAGATTTATCTTCACTTTCACTTCTCAACCTAATTTAGCTGGAGCTAACACAAGAGTCACACACACGCCCCCTCAGCTGCTGTCATCAATAATAAACATCTTAAATGCCAAAAAGTTTATAGTGTTATAGATTTTAAAGTTACACCGTTTTTGTAGATAGTAGCAGTGTTAGATATTCATGTGTATAAACATGTCGCTGCTGTATTATGCCTTTAAATCAGGGGGCAGCAATTGGGTTCAATGATGGGCTTTGGGGATTTTTCATGGGGGGTTTAATCGATACAGTGGTTCATATGTTTCTTTCTTTTCATTTATTTAAGAATAAAACAGATTTATAACACAGTTAAAGATTTAATCTAAAAGGGAAACTGGCATCAACACAGCCTGGCTCTAACACTGCCACAAGTTGTTGAATTCATGTATTCAACATTCATTTGTGGAAGGTTTATTTGACTTAAAATAGTATGACAGTTTGAATGCCTCTGCTGGTGTGGTGGCAGGATTACATGTAACAAGGATATATAACAATACCTGGGATTTAAAGGAAACTTGTGTTTATTTTATTATTTGTAGATTTGTAAAAAGTCCCAGACTTAATCTATGAAAGTCAGAATTTTCATCAGAGGGCCGAATATTTTTGCGGACACGGTCAAATTTGGCCGAGGGGCCGCGATTTGCCTGCCTCTGCTTTCAATGATGTTACTTCAAATGTGGATGGAGCGGCTTATGCCTGCAAAGCACAGTTCTGATCTGTCATCTTGCAGACAGACCAAAGCATGAATACAAAACTTTTTAAAAAATCTGCATCTTGATGTAGTTATTTCAGCATCCTTTTGATCCATTTATAGCAATTAAATCATAACAGAAAAAGTTTATTTTGGGTTCATACCACTTTAAGGTCTGTAGTAGTTGTCTGGGAAGCACAATCAATGGGTTTTTTGCTGTGTTTAGGCCCTCAGTGGACAGTGTGGCCATTCACAGTGGTGTAGTTTGCTTGATCGTGAGTTTATTCCTATAACCCTTTATAGAGCACTCATTGAAATACATAGAAATTTGCAATTTAAACCATATTTAGAGAGTTATTGGGGGATAGTCTATATATAATTACGGAAGTTACCAAATATAGTAATTCGCCCGATACAGGGTTAAATATTGCAGTTGATTTTGTGTCACATGATTGACAGTCATTGAAGACTGTCCCGATATTGACATCAAAAGTAGCACCTTTAAACATAAAGGAAGTACATTACTTTGCCCCCCCCCCCCTTTCCAATGTGAGTATTTGATTATTTTCCTTCTCTTGTGTGATTTATATGTAAATTTAACATCTCAGACAAAAGCAGTTTTAAGACATTATAATAATAACTAGGTGTTAACATCTTAAAAGATCCATTCCACCCTGCCCATCACCTGTTTGAACTGTTGCTCTCCAGGAAACACTACAGGTCCATCAGAACACACACTACACAATATATGAACAGTTTCTATCTCAAAGCCATCCATAATGAAAAGCAAAACCCCAGAAAACATCACAGCTTAATGTGGGATCATTAATTATCATGTTCAATAATATCTATGAGCACTTTTTATCCCATTTCAACTGCATACACTGGCAACAAATGTGTGTGAGTGTATGGTACAAAAACTGGTACATGTTTTCCCATGCAGATGAGAGTATGAGTGATTGAAATGGATGCATTTGTTTATTTTATTTAGCTGTTTTTATATTGGAGCCCGGTCCTTGAGTGCACCTGAATATCATTGTAAGTTTTTGTACAATGACAAAATGATCTTATCTTAGGTGTTACTTGCTATGACAGGACTTGTTCAGATAACTAAGCACGTAAAAAACATAAAGATGTTCATTAAACGCTCAACAAACTATTACTACTAAAGAAATCTTGCACACCTGAGTCTTTGTGACATAAGATAAGATAAGATAAATGTATTGATCCCACAGTGGGGAAAATTCATTGCTACCGCAGCTCATAAATAGTGATATAGAAAAAGACCCTAAAATGCAATTATAACATATATATATATATACAACAATAAAATTAAAAACAAAAAAAAGGACCATAAAGTGCAACTATAGTTAAAAGAAGAAGGGACACCTGCACACTCTTTACTTGCTCAGCAGTGCTCTTGTTTTTTAATACGCTCAACAAACTAGATATTTTTGGCAGTGCTAGCACAGTGTCACAGTATTAACATTTATTTCATATCACAGAGTTGGTCTGAGTGTATGGTACGAGTGCTGGTTTGATGTGTTCTTCTAGAACCTTCTCGGTGCACTCAGTCTCTCAGGCATTACACTGCTGTCTGGGCTGCTGAACACTGTGAATATTGTAACTGAGAGTCTATAAGCAGATAGCTTATGTGTATGAATTACAATGTGATAGTGATCATGTGTACTTATGAAGCTTTGTCTTCCCATGCTGCACTGCTTTGATTTGTTGTGGGTCCGGTGGGTAAAGCAGGCTTACTTTGTGTTTCTGAGAGGAGGGGAAACAATGAGTCCCAGGATCACGTTAAAATCCCCCATGCCTCATTCAGCCTGCAGGTTGCCGGAGTGCCACCCCTAATTTAATTAGCCTCCCTCCGTCTGACGGAGCCGCTGCATGCGCTGGCTGCCGTCCCCATATTACATTAAACATACACACTCTCACATATGCTGTCAGAAATCCATTTGGGGAAAAGCGCAGTCACCAGAGGCCAGCCTTTCAGAAATGCAGCAGGCTTGCGTCAGTGTGCGCACACACACACACACACAAACACAAACACACAGACAGCAGCACAATCCCATCTGAGCAGGTGAGAGCTGTGCAGATGCTCTTCAGTCGGCAGGAAAAATAAGCCCTTAATTACCACCCAGTCTGTCTCTCTCTTCCTCTGTTCCTCTCCCTCCCCCTCGTCTTCCACTCCTCCATCGCACTGCACTGCGGTTGCGGTGGTTGCCTCAAGGCTGGTGATTGCGGCGCGGGGCTCCTCCGAGAGTCTTCCCTTGTTATTATCCTTAAACAAGCAATTACAGCCGAGTCCCAGAGTGGAGCAAAATAGAGAGGGCACACCCACTGAAAAGCTCTGGGTTCCTCAGACAAACGAATAGCAAAGCTCTCTCGGGCAATTTTGTTTCTCAAATTGGCCGCAGACTCCCACCAGCACTGTGATGATGGAAGGAGCGCTATGGTGAAGTATGAAAAACGGGCGAGCGGGAGAAAAGAAAGCAAATAGCAGTGCTGAAAACAACACAAGCGGAGTTGCTATGTTTGACATTAGACGGTTACGAAACACATTTTTCTATTTTCGCAAAGGCATCGCAGTAATTTTCCTGCTCTCTGGGTTTTGGGGAACAGTAAATTAGCAGGCAGCAAAGGCCTCAGGAGGGGCAGCTCCAGTTCAGATGTTCTGCAGGGAAAAGCTGGGAGCCTGAGCAGGCCCAGTCACTGGATGAGCAGGCCCAGTCACTGGATGAGCAGGCCCAGTCACTGGATGAGCAGGTCCAGTCACTGGATGAGCAGGCCCAGTCACTGGATGAGCAGGCCCAGTCACTGGATGAGCAGGCCCAGTCACTGGATGAGCAGGCCCAGTCACTGGATGAGCAGGCCCAGTCACTGGATGGAGCATAATGGACTTGTTTGAGTCCAGGTTAACTAGTGGGGGCTTTATGTTTTCATGACCCACCCGTCAGTCTCAAAACTAGTCAATTTAGAACCAGAGAAACATAAAATTACAGCAATATCAAATGTAATAATTTTTCAGAATCAAATTGCCTTGGCTCCGGGCCTATCAGCTTAATTATTGATCCATATGCATCGGTCCCCCCATCTTCCCTTAATACAGTACATCCACTATTATGGTTGTTTAGATCTTTAGTTATGTCTGCAGTGGTAGAAAATAACTGAGTACATTTACTCTGGTATTCTATTTAATTACAAATTTGAGGAACTTCTTAAATATCATCATCATCATCATCAACTTTGTGTTACTTTAGCGGCACCTTATGGAAGCGATTTGGAAATTGAATATAATATGGTATGTGTATTAATAAGTTAGTGTGTTTAAATAAGTGCATGATCATCTGAAAAACCACAAATAATGATTGTGTTTATGTTACCTGAATGAGCCCTTCATATCTACACAGGGAGCGAGTGCTCTTCCAGTAGCTCAGGAGGGACAAACCAAACACTGGCTCCAGAGAGGCACTTTCACATTTTTCAAGAGGTTTGTGGTCACCGTACTTCCTACGTACTGGGGGCGGGCAATCTGCAACCTCACCACTAGATGCCACTAAATCCTACGCACTGCGCATTTAATATTTCTACTACAATTCAGAGAAGAAGAAAAAAATCAACTGTAGTTCCTACTTTTCAGATTAAGATTCTACATAAAACTACTTAAACATATAATGCATTGATTAAACCAGTGGTTATAACCATTTATGCGTGTGATCTTTTACTACTGAGCAGTGTAGTAACATTTTTAGTAATAAAGTATAGAGTAGTTCAAATTGGCTTCACCTAGAGCACCCACAGCAGTAACATGATGCATCAGTACGTTAAAATCCAGTAATGTCATATATAATATGACAGGGACAAAGTATCACAGGTAAAAGTACTGTAAATGTAAATGTAAGTACATTTTGGTGATATAATTAGAAACATTTTAAAAGCAAAACTTTTGACCTGGAGCATATAACATCTCACTTTTCTGGCTTCTAGATTCCAGAGATTCCACATTTTTTCCCTCTACTTGACCTGAAATCTAACAGGTCCATACAGGGTGTAAGTATCAGGATTTGGGTCGGGTTTGAGCCATTTTGTTGGTTAAAGCTTCAAACTCAGGTCAGGTTCAGCTTTGGTTATTTATTTATCTAAACATATCTTAGAGATTCCCACCACCCATATTGAAAGACATACAAATACTCTGCACTGAATGAAAATTTGTATCTTATATGATTTTCCTACCCTATGAAAAATTATTGAAATAACATTGACTCCATATTCCTTATGGAAAAATTCAGAATATCTAACTGATGGACACAAGATGTCTCCTATGCCACTAAAAAATCCATCCACAATGTATGTATGCGCACTGGAGGCTTCATATTTCCTCATGAAGTCAGGTCAGTTTTATTTATAAAGTGACAGTTATCTCAGAGCACTTTTCACATAGAGCAGGTGTAGACTGAACTCTTTAATTTACAGAGACCAAACATTCAGCAGTAAGGTAAAACTTCCCTTTAACAGGAAGAAAGTCTCTATGCAATGCCTTCAGCAGTTGGGTCCCCACACTTATGTAAGTCACATGCTGGACCAGGATCGGCTTCAAATTAGTTGTGATGGCACACATCATGTTTACATGTCTTAAATGTACATGTCTTAAATTCAGAGAAAGGACAAACTCAGGTGTGATGTCATTCCAAGCTCCGATTTCTGACTTCCGAGGTAAATGGAACGCAGCATAATCATCTGACTACTCCTGTTTCTTGACCCTGTCTGTCCATGTTGTAGAGATGTCAGTGTTCTCAGAACCTAACAATGACTTTGTTGATCATAATATTTGGCTGATGAAAAGTAGTAGACATGATGGCCAAATCTACAAACACAAGACCCAAGTTGTAATAAGCCAGACTGTCCTTTAAGGCTGCACTAGACGAGACAGGTTAAATAGGATTTCAAAACACATTGGCAACCAATGACAGACAATATCATTCATGCCATCCCCTGAATCACCACTTTCAGCTCCTGCCTTCAGGGAGACTGTACAGAGTCCCCTGAGCAAAGATAAAAATATATAAATATAAAAATATCAATGAAAAGTCATCTAACATGCCACATCAGTTAAACCTGTAATAGATGGACATGCCATTATTGTTTTAAATGTCATGTAGCTGGCATCTTACTTTTTAAATTGGTCTCAAATTATTTTAGATTATTTCAAAATTTGAAATAATTTTTAGCAATTTCTAGCGATGCTCTGTATCTACCTTGTGTCTACTGTTTGCTAACATAAATAGCGTGGTTATGTCAGTATTGTGTTCACAGCTTGTTGCGTTTCCCCCAAGTGGCCAAAAAATCTCAAGAGATGCAGATTTAAAACAAAACTACTTGGGACCCTTTCTTACAGTTACATATATCAATGGGTTGTGACATCATCTTTCTTGATCATCTTAAAATTTCATGGTTTTAAATTAAAGGGAAAAAATTGAAGACTTGCAAAAATGCATTGTTACATGTTAGATATATTCAACACAACTGAACTTGCCTGCCTCACCACACAGAGTCTAATGCTTCTCTTGCAGTCTCAGTATGTGATTTGGAAATTTACAGGAACAAAACAAATGAAAGCAAAAAACTTTCCTAGTGCATCTTTGTTACTGGGCGGGTTTGCCTTTCCTCTTCAGTTTCTGTTTCCTACATAACACTGTGTGCTGTGGTCTGGCAAACATTAGTGCCAATTCTACCATTGCCCCCTATAGTACATATTCCCCTCTCTCCTGTTTGCTTCCTTGAAGTTACATCACAGGCATTACCTCACTGCACAGCACAGCCTAGTCTAAACACACTCACTGTGATGTTGCCATAACAATGTGTTCCACTGGCGCTCAGCTCGGCCCGGCTCGTCCAGCACCAAGGCAGTCTATCACTCATAAAGCTGTAATGTCTCTCACCCGAGAGGCTGCAGGTCTCCACTCTGCTCCCCCCCTTCACCACTGCGATGACGACAGATTGTTTTTCACAAGGAAAGCCAGAGAAGAAAATGGATTCACCAGATGTGCTGTATTAAATAGACAAATGGAGCATGGGAAAGCTCTTTACAAAAATAATGGTGCAATTTGAAAAAGAATGACTTCAGGGCTTGAGACTAAGAAGGCATTAGCTTTTAGCTCACTGCAGGTCTTGTTCAGTTTGTAGATTCATGTTAGGAGGAAGTCAAGGCAAAAGAAGCATAACGTGTGTTTTTTTTCTATTCAAAGTCTTTTTAACATATTGCACATACAGCAGGGGTGCTCAAACATGTCAGGAAGCTCAAACAGACACATCCCCCATTTGATATAATGTAGTCCCAGGGACACATATGGAAAGATACTGCTGCTGATTTACTGTTGAGTTGTATAATCCTCCACACTATATGTGGGAAGTTGGCAGATAATAGTGTGAGTTAAACTTAGGTTTATTATCGTCACTCTGGTTGGGTTCATCTCTATGAAATTACATACAGTATTGCTGATTTTGTTCTATGATTCTCTGTATAACTTTCTAATACCTTTCTGTTCCCCAGATAGTAGCTGGGCCATATTACTAACATCATGGAGAGTTTTATTTGTGATTGTTGGATCCCAAAACACAACAAAACAACAACAAAAATCCTGTTGACAAGAAATGTCACTTAACATGGTGAAAATGAATCCCACCACACACACACACACACACACACACACACATGTTCACCTCACACATTTAGCTCCAAGAAACCAACCAGTACTTCTATGAAGGCTTACTTCCCTGCTACAGGCTGCTGTATGTTAGTCTGTTAAAGTGTGATTAAACACCAATTGTTTGAGGATATATGTCAGCAAAATATCAACTTCAAACGAGGTCTTTCTATAAGATTGGGTAAAATTCAGGAAGCTGATAAATCAATTTGTATTTAATCAAATAACCATTAAAATAATAACCACACATAAGATACTGAGACCCCAGCAAAGTTTCCTGTTCTGTGCGGTTGGTAATAATCATTATAAGAACCTGATTCATAATTTTAAACTGTCAATTGAGAATGCACAGAAATACACACAGAAGTCTTCCCTGTGGCCTCTGTTAAGCATCAGCTGACCTACTAAGAAAGCACAGAGGTAAATACATGTCTGAACTATATGGAATTACATTTACACTTTGTGTTTCTCACATGCAAAATAATAATGCATTTCTAAATTACCTAACCTGAAAAAAACAAAACCCAAAAAAACAATATAAGGCATGCCTGAGTGACACATATATATGATAAGCATGTAAATTAAGGAAATTGAAAAAGAGCAACCACAGAGACAAATATCATATCATTTACATTTAAAAAAAAAATATCAATATTGGCTCTAATCATTATACTTAAGTTTGTAAACATGTTGAACATGTTACATGCAATTATTTTACTTTCCACAAAAGTCATATATATACATATAATGCAGTGTTAAAGTCAGCATGCCTCTATAAAAATGAAAGCTGACTTCCTCCTTTGCTCTCAACAGAGTAATAATTCATATGGCCACTAGAGGGATTTGTCACTTGAATCCAACCCTGCAGTAAGTGAACGACTGGCTCCTGAGCTACAGCTCGCCCATTTGCTGAAATGACTGTTCCTAATGTTGTACCTTGGAGGACAGTCTTGTTCATCAGCACATTACTCCCCCTAAAAAACATTTGGACATGATTAACTACAAAGATTAACTATGGGTGAGATAGGTGGGTTTTTTTGCAACTTTGGACTGTTTCCCCCTGCTTCTAGTCTTTATGCTAAGCTAGGCTATCCACGCCCTGACTCCAGCTCTGTACCAAACATACAGAAATGGGATTGTTATGAATTATATATTAAGTATATTTCTGAAAGTGTTGAACTCTTCCCTTAAAGATCCCCTACAGGCATGTATTAACACATACAAAAATATTCTGCTTGGAACAATAAACATGTGGTTCATATTATATGTCCAGAAAAAAAAGGTATAATTACCATGTTAAAATCCTTCAAATCAATTTTGGTGTTTTTAAAATGAATCCTTCAAATTAAAAATGTCAGAATCTTATCAATATTTAAATATTTTTCATTTCAGAAGTTTAACTACGGGACAATAACTTCACTATAAAGTCCATTATCAGTGTCTGCGCACTGGAGGCTTTAAGTTTCTACATCACACTTGTGTCATTTGAATGTTCGACCAGTACCTGGCTTGAAACTAGTTGTGATGTCACAAATCCTGCTTTTAGATTTTCAGTGTGCTCCAAGAAGCTTTTCCACTTGATGAATGATAAACAGCATTCTAATGTTAACCCCTGCACATACATCATTCTGCACAGTGAAGCTCAACCATCCCAACTGTAGGAACAAGAAGAAATACATATTTTTGAGTAGGAGGGGACTTTAAACTTATCAGTAGTAACTCTGATAAGATCATGTTTGCATTCTGTTGCCCAACTTTTCAGAACAGACACTGACTGATGAGTGAACCAATTACTTGAAGCATCCCCACAGGACACATCATGTCTACATTAATAATGAGGGCTTGACCATGATATCAACTCTCTTAAGCTCTGAAGGAAAGCATCCAGTAACAGTTAAAAGGCATTCATTTTCTTTGCTTTAGGGCTCAACCAATATATAATATGGTATAAAGAGACATTCAGCATACTGTGCTGTATACTGTATCTTACTGCTAGTCCTTATCTGAGCATATGTCTGCTGACACACCAAAAACTCATCTTCTTGAACATATTTAAGAAGAAACTGTGAGGTTTCTGTCTTGAATGTCAGTATAACTGTTTGCTTTTGTTGCTCAATTTAAATATGAATTATAACTCTCTCTGTGACCAGAGTAATAACAACACAAGGTATCACACTTTATTCTGACATTTTTCTTGGAATCCTTTTATGATAACTTGAAGAGTTCAGCTGAAATCTCATTATGGAAAGTATAATCAGTGAAATATATACCAGTAATACTGAAGCAAAAACACTGAGTAGTGAGAACATAATGCTAACGAAGACTTAATGGATTATACAGTACTTGTGGGTTTCATGTTTTAGCCCATTAACAACAAATCAGGAATATTTTATTGCTACACATTTTCCAAAGCAAACCATAAATTTCAAGATTGATTTCCTGACTTCCAGGCAGCCATTGGTTCTGCTTCATTCCAGTGTGGTAAGAATTTGGATTGAGATGAGTAACTCATCCCTGTGAACATTTCATCACCTTTATTAGTTGTCACAGTTATGGTATTGTTGTTTGAACAGGGACACTGTATACTGTACTAATCTTTCTATTTTCTATACAGTTTCTCATCTTTTGCAGTAGGTATACAATATATGAACACACTTTATTGGTTTAAGCTAACTAAAATACCATATGACTTGAGAATTACCCCATTTGCAATATATTTTCATTTTTTGCACTTGTGAGCGGAATGTCAATTTCCTTTTTGCATTGCAATGTGGAAAAACTGTGTACATCAACAGCACACTCAACAGTCTGATATTTTTAGTGCATACTAACCACACCGAGTTCACTCAATTTTGTCTTCCCTTGTGAACACACCAGGGATTCAAACTCAGCATAGGAACACATAGGTATAGTCAGAGGTGGCACACAGGTACTCACATTCTGTATTTAAGTAGAAGTACAGATACTTACTTTTTACCGTCAATGATTCACAATACCTCTTTTGTTGACAACCTGCACAGTGGGCTTCTTGGATCTTAGGACCACCACTGCCGATCATAACGCGTTACTGTTTGTTACTCACTGACTCACTCACTGTAACAGACTGCTGTTATAATCGACCTCTGTATAAACTGCACAGTGCACAGCATGTGTTGGTTATATTCCTGCACTGTCTGCACACATTGTTGGACTTTCATTCCAGTAAGGGGATTTCGATGTGGGCAGCTGCCCAAGGCGGCATCTTACAGGGAGCGACACGGAGCTCACACACCGAGGATCGGTTTTCTATCGCTTATGTGCACGTCAGGTCTTGTGTTTATGATGTCATAGAGGTTGAAAGTAACGAGCCTGTTTTGACAATGTAAGGAGTAGAAAGTCCAGATATTTGTGCTAAAAGTAAAAAGTAGTCAGAAAAATAAATACTCAAGTAAAGTACAGATACCTGGAAAATCTACTTAAGTACAGTAACGGAGTACAAATACTTTGTTACTTCCCATATCTGAGTATAGTCAATATTTCTAGTAATATCTGAGTCAAGCATTCTTAATATTTAGATTAAATGAGTTCCTCTCAGCTCTATGGAGCTTTTTAACATTTTTCAGCTCATTTTTGGGCTTTACAGCTCATTTTTGGCTCAGTCTCAGCACTGAGACACAGTTAGAGACCAGCTGGTGAACATAGTGCAGCATTCAGCAGCTAAAGAGCCAGATATTTTTCTCAGGGCTTGGTTGAGACCAAACCAGAATTAAAGGCGAGTGGTGTGGAGCAGAGCAAAACATGTTGCTGTGTCTAAAGGTGTAACATGATACACTGTGTTTGGCCATATACTGATTACATGAGTTGCCCACCTTCCCCACTATCATTTTGCTTATTTAAAAAAAAAAAAAAAGAGTGTTATCAATACTTTGTCAGATGATGGACGCTACAATTATACACTAAAGTGTTTACTCCGTGTCCATCCACAGCAGCAGAGTCTCAGCACAGAGCAGCAGAGTGAGATGTCTCTCCTCTCTCCTGCTCCCTGCTGTAAACACACGTAGCTGTTAGTGAGCAGCTGCTCTCACGTCTCCCTGGGTCTCTGTGCTTGTTTTCAGAAGAAACTCTCCCACTCTGTGCCTGCTCACCCTCCACTAAGCTGTCACACACACGCTCTCCCACCCACTCTCGACTGCACACTCGCCACGCACTCTTCCATGTCTTAAAGGAGCTACACTACCAAGTGTTTCTGAGGCAGTGACACAAGAGCTTGACTCACGTTTCGGAATATAGCTGCACAGAGGCTTCCAAAGGCTATTGATTTCCAAATGAATGGATATTTGGCATTATTTTTGGCATTAAAAAAAAAACCCTAGTGGGGGATCTCATTGTACAATTATAGTGGAGACACTGGTCAAGCTGGCATGCTGTGTTTTCCATTACCAAACAGGGCAAAGTGAAATTAGTAGTTTACTGGTTGGACGTGTGCTGTTCATCTGTGGCTCTTCATCAATCATCATCATCATCACTGTGGCTATTTCTGCTTGTTCTATTCCTCCCAGATTTATTTCTAACTGATCAACTAACTCATTTGAAGCAGTAAAGCAGGAAATGTTGGGTTTGTGTGACTTAACACAACTCTGTTTATACGTGCTTCCCCCTCAGCAGGCTTCCAGAAAGCGACCAATCAGAACAGAGTGAGCTCATTAAGAGACAGTAACTAAGAATGCCTGTTAAGAGACAGAAGCTGAACTGAGGGGCTGCATTAAAAGCCAGTATAAGATAAATAAGGATCAATCAGGAACTGTGAATCATGCAAAGGTAAACTAGTGGAGTCTCAGAATAAAAACATAGCGGTTGAAATGACTATAATTACCTTCAACCTTCAGCTTCATTGTTTGGATTACGTAACTGTAGATGCATTCCCACGGTGTGTTGTCTCTCCACAATTATTGTAAATAACACCACACAAGATAATGTTGAATTGCTTCGTGCTTAGTCATACTTTTAAAAGCAGAGCAGGTAAATGAATCTGCAGAGAGAACATACTGTAGAAGCAAGGAAGAACTGCACGATCAGCAGTTAGGTTCAATGATGGGCCCATTTTTAAGAGTTTTCATTGTGTGTTTGTGTATGTGTGTGTGTGTGTGTGGGGGGGGGGGGGGGGTGTTAATGGATGCAGTGGAAACGCAGGTTTACATGTTTATTACTTCTAATTTATTTAAGAATAAAACAGATTTACAACACTGTATCTAAAAGGGAAACTGGAATCAACACAGTATTTCTCTTTGTGTTTATTTTGTTATTTGTAGATTTGTGAAAAATGATATTAAAGTTTTGATGTAAACTATGAAAGTCAGAATTTTCATCAGAGGGCCAAATATTTTTGTTGTAGGGCCGAATCTGGCCCACAGGCCGCTATTTGCCTACCTATGATGTAGATGAACTGTTCTTTTAAATGTCCTATAGGTACAATCTATTTACAAAATGTTTAAATGCTAATCCAGTAAAATGATTTACAGATCTGAGTGCAGGTACTAAAACTACACATCAACTCTAATTCCATGTTGTTTTATCAGGTTGACCTCAGTAAATGTACCTTAACAAACTAAGTGAGACAACAGCAACAAAAAAATCTCTGTGTAAACCTTTAAATACTTGGGGGCCTATTTCCCATTCCTGACAAAAGACATGTTAGGAAACAACCATGTGTTTTGTAAAGTGTGTAGGGTGGACTTTACTGTGGGTCATGGTGGGAAAATGATCTTAACCAGTGTGCTAGCTCTGTTAAACACAAGCGCGCCCAAGAAGCCACAAAGAACACATCAGCCGTCCGTTGGATGACAGCAGGGCAGGCAGTACAGGGAGCTGCTGATTAGATGTCTGGCGCCAAGAGTGGAAACTCTTTTCGTTATGTAGAAATGATGGTCAGGTGGGGTCCAGGAAAATCTCCCTTATTTTACAAGCCCAGTATTGATAGGCCACTTTTTGTGAACATGTTAACCATATCAACCATATAAAGTTACAATGTGTCAGATGTCCACATTTTAAAAAGCCCCAAGTGTTACAAATGTATTACTACAGCTTTAAGGAGCAGTTTGTTGAGTTAACTTTGCATTATCTAGAAATAAATGAAGCAGATCAGGTTTACAGTAATGCATGGCCTTCCCCATACAATTTATAAATATGTCCGACTTCATATTTTTTACCACAGTGAAATGAAGTGAAACTAGTGGCTGCCTGGAAGGTAAGAATCACTCTAAAAAATATGGTGTGCTCTGGTTGAAAATAAAATATAGCTGATGTGAAGTAAAAAAATGCAAAACCAGCCATACAGTCCTTTTAAAGATTTGTATGTGAAATTTTTTTTAAAATATATATATTTTGTATTACCAGCTCAATTTTATTTGCAGCATAGAATTGATTTGCATAGGGTTTATTTGTGTTTTGATCATTTACTTTTGTTTCTATTGGTATTTTTGAGTTACGGCAACCATCGAGGAAAGATGATATTTTAGACACCTTTTCTCTCCTCTGCATGGCTGCCAACGCAAACTCTAATTTAGAAATGCTTCTTGCTAATGTTCCTGTTTGTTTTAAAGCGAGACACTTCATGTGTCCTACAAGTCACATCTGTTTTGCAGAAGTCGACTTCCTCCCAAGGCTCCCAAACACTTGATAGCTCTGTCAGGGTTAAACACATAGCAAATACACACACACACACACACACACGCACGCACGCACGCACGCACGCACGCACACACACAATGCACTGACTATGATGAGTCAAATTGAGGGTTGCTAATTATAGCCTGGGGAAAGTTTTGCCTTTTTACTCGTCATCAGCTCTCTTTGGGAGAGCAGAGAAACACAGGCTGTTGATGGGGGGTTGATGGGAGGTGGGCGGCGGCCTCTTTCTCTCTGCATCCGGCCCGTCCTCTTCCTCAACAGTGCACGCTCATCGTGCACGCTCATTGCATCTGGACCACTTCAACAACCCCCGCCACCAGAGCTCTGACTCCTTCCACTAGTTATATTGTCTTTTTTTTTTTTTTTTTTTAAGGTTTCACAGCATGTCAGTGTTTTCTTTTTTTTAATCTTAGTTTTCCTATCCTTGTTTGAATAGCTCTCTTGTTCTTATATGTAGAAGCAGTGCTGCCTGTTGTTTCACAGCACATGGAGAGAGAGCGTGATCCAATAATGCACTGACATAAGTACACAGGACAAGTTTTCTATCTTTATTTATATAGTTTTATTTTATTTTATAGTTTAGGAAGATGATTTTGCCCTCCAAACTGGGAAAAGTGCATTCAGTGAAGACTATTTGCAGCTGAGAATGAATGCACTTTTAAACTGATCAAATCAAACTAATTAAAGCAAAAAAATGGTAAATGTCCACCTTTGTCAAACAACAGTAGTCTTCAGCTTCTATGACAACAAACATCAGATATCAAATCATACACAAAAACATTTTACAATATATTAAATGCAACTTTGTTAAAAAATAAAAAAAAATAGCTGGTTTATGGAATGTGGGATGAATCACTTTTCATTGATAATTTTTTTGCACTCCATCTCCCTGAAGGCAGGAGCTGAAAGTGATGATTTTAGGGGATGGCAAGAATCCTCTGTGACATTATCTGGTGACCTTGATGCAAACAGTTGTTTCCTTTCACAGAGCATCATTATCATTCATTCAGACTCATGACATCTGGCTGTTTAGCTGCTAAATGCTCCGCTATGTTAGTAACTCACTGTGTCTGTCAGCTGATTGGTTGTTGTGTCATGGGTTCATCATTAACCTTCGTGTCGTCCTCCCAGGTCAAATTGACCCCGTCTGTTTTGACTGTTCCTTCTTTCATCCCTTCCTTCCTTCCGTCTGTCCTTCCTCCCTCCTTCCTTCCTTCCTTCCCTCCTTCCTTCCTTCCTTCCTTCCTTCCTTCCTTCCTTCCTTCCTTCCTTCCTTACATCATTCCTTCCTTCCTTTCTTCCTTCCTTCCATCTTTCCTTCCTTCCTTCCATCATTCCATCCTTCCTTTCTTCCTTCCTTCCATCTTTCCTTCCTTCCTTGACTCGAGGACAACAAGAGGGTTAAAACTGGTTCCTGCTGCTGTTGTAAACCAGAGAGGAGATTAAACCAAAACCATACTTGTTTGTTTCACACAAGTAGTCATATGATCCAATGTTAATCTAAAAACATTGATTATAGCTGCTTCAACTTTGTTTTGATGATTCGTCAAATTTATAATTGGTAAATACAGAAAATAAAAATGATATTCAGTAATTAGTGGTACTGCTTGTGTTACGCTCCTGTGAAGGGGGGATAGACAGAGAGAACATGGACATAATGTTACTTCAGCCAAGTCCACTGTTATAATGGATGAGCATAAGCTACATGTTCCCCTACACAGGCCGAACAAGGCATTAGCAATCGAAAACAGATCAGTATTTTAACCAAACTAGTACTTAAAACTCATAGAAAAAAAAGAAATAAAGGAACATTGCAAACTGTAACTTAAAAGTGCATTTTCCAAAATGTTATAGAAAGTAAATAAAACATTTTAAACACAGGTTAATCTTTTAATCCTATTTATCTTTTTAACCTCGATTACCTGAAAGGTCAGAGGATATGGATAACAGATCATCTTGATCATATTGCATTTTTAACTCAAAATCTTTTCATACAGCAGTGAATTATTACCCTTTTAACCATCTTTGCAATGAACTTAGCAGTTTAAACTTATCCTTTAAAGCACACTTTTAAGTCTTTTTTAACTCACTTTTTTTTCTCCATTCAATGCATTCAATATTACATTATTCCATTACACTTGATGGCAGTAGTTATGTGGGTGCAGAGCAGTGGCGGCCGGTCAATGCGGGGCGCTGGGGCGCCGCCCCCATCAAATATCTGGCCAAAATCTACTTAAACATAAATGAATTAGATAATGCTAAATAATTATGAAATAAATAGTATTTGTTAGCAAGATGGTCCTGTTAGCCTCTAAGCACCTGTCATCATTCATTATAAATCGATTCCAAATGGTATTTTATTCATTTCTATATGTACTTCCTGTATGCGGGGCGCCGGACTAATGGAAGTCAATGCAAGCCCTCAAACTTTTGACAAGCATGTGACCTGAGGCTGCTCTCTCATTGGCCTGCGTCACGTTTCCCACGGGGCGCAGCTCAGTGCGCCCCGGACACGCCCACTTTTATTGGCAGCGAATTGTTGTTGTTTCATGTTTTTTAATCTACTGTGATTGGACAGTTCCGGCTGTCATTCACGCCTTCCCGTCAGCTGCTGTCATCCAAACTCCTGCTGACGGTAGGTTCAGGAGATAACGTTAAAGTGGAGCCGCGGAAATTAAAGAAGATTATTTTGTAATTTCTCTACAAAAACCTAATTTCACAAGACTTTAACTAGAAGAGAGAAAGAGGATAAAGCAGCAGCAGGTGATGGAGGAGCTGAGAGTTTCTCCTGCTGCTGTTATCATAAACGGAGCTGGCTAGCTGGATGCAGTGTGAGTTATTCCTTTTATTGCTTTATCTGTTTGCTGTTTCAAAG
The DNA here is from genome assembly GCF_963691925.1 of Scomber scombrus. NCBI lineage: Eukaryota > Metazoa > Chordata > Actinopteri > Scombriformes > Scombridae > Scomber > Scomber scombrus. The sequence continues at coordinate 1,324,799 of NC_084979.1, forward strand.
TGTCAGCACCGAAGCGTTGTGGACAACGACAGGGGAACGAGACCTAAAACATCTCTCTGAAAAAAATCAAACAGAAAGCTGCAGTCATCGAGACAATAGCATGGAGCTAAGTTGTTTTTAGCAGACTTAACATTGCTGAGCTCTTTCTGCAGCTGTTTCACCACATCTGGCCACATGTAGACCTCTGCTATGCCAAGCTCCAGAAGAGGAACATAGATTCAGTCAGTGGCTGCATCCAGCAGCTCCAACAGGACATATAAAAGACCAGGTAGTAGCTGCATTACTGTTATTAATATTGTAAAGTGTTAAAAAGACTTTATAAAAGACATAACTATGAAGTGTAAAAAACTAAAATGCATAAATGCAGGATAAGAAATGAAGGAAGTAATTTTGACCATTACAGTTAATTTGGGGTACATTTCATTATTAAAATAAGTTAAATAAATTATGCCTAATCACAGCAGTGTATAGTGCTTAATGCGCCATCTATTGTCATGTTTAGGTATTGCAACAACTAACAGATTACAGTGAAATCAGGACTGAAGACACAATAACTAAAATATAGGTGGTGTCTCTTTTTAAGCATATTACCTTATTGGTAACTCTGCTTTAACTGCTGGTATCTTTAAGTGATGTGAGTGAAATGTGCATTTTATCATGTCTGGTTATAATGTTGTATTCCTCTCTCTGTGGGTCAGAGATACCATACTGGGACAAACCAGGGGACATTATAGTGTGTTGTGTTGTTTTTAGATTGGTTTTTCTTTCTTATTTATATTTTTTTGCTGCGGTATGAAGTGGTGCTACGGTTTGTTTGACACTAACCCTAGGACCACCAACCATCAAACTGCGCCCCCCCCAAACATTTTTGTCACCAGCCGCCACTGGTGCAGAGGTTACAGGAGTGCCTGTTGCTGGGAGTTCTAACAGTCTGGTTCTTCTACATCTGCACTCACACACCCCTCCTTTCTATAATATAGGATGAACACAGCACTGAGTGTGTGAGAGCTGCTGATGACCCAGCATGTGTTGAGATAACATGAATGTGACAATTAGTGGGAAGTGAGCTAGGCTAACTTCCTGCAGCTTCTTTAAACTACACAGGATGGCAGTGCTCTAAAATGTTGCATGTTGTTCAAAGGAATACGATTTATCAGGCCTCATGGGATTTGTTGACAGTCAGAAAAATATAAAAAATATGCCAACTTTATCCTTTAAAGACCTGATTTACATCAGACCACATTTGATCCTCCTCCAATGCTATGTACCATACAGTATGAATTTTCATATAAACCTAAAAATATGCATAAACTGGCTTCATGTGTTTACTGGGCCCTTCATCCCTGGTAGCGTCTGTCCATGTTGATATTTAGTCTGCGCTCACAGACGGGAATCTATCTGGCAACACTGTGTGGAGGTTTTCAGTTCCCCTTCATGTAAACATATTACATGTGTGAGGCAACTCTGCGAATATGTGTATATATGCATATTTGGGGACTGTCAGTATGAAATACACACACACACACACACACACACACACACACACACACACACATAGTGTATGCATATGCATGACGATCCTGTTTGTCTCTGTGGCCTCAGGCTGTGACAGTGATACAGGCAGTTAATTAGAGCTTACCCCTTCACCCTCCTTAAGGCCGACCCCCATCAAGTATTTCATACTGATAGTCCCAAAATGTGACATTGGGGGTCATTCGCCCTGAGGTCGCTGGTTGACTAGATAAGTGGGGACAGACGTGTCTGGTTTCAAACATTTGTCCTCATCGGATAGAGAGAAACACTTTAAAGCATAACTTGAGTCATTTTCCACCCGGAGCCTATTGTCTAACACACCAATTAATGCTCAACCAAATGTAGAAAATCACCTCAGTGCTTGCATATTGCATGGCTGTGTGCAGCATTCCAGAGACAGCGGACACAGAAGCAAACAAAAACACAAGAAGCAGAAAGCACATGTATATGGCTTTCAAAATACTGGTGAAATGAGATGTATGAATAAAAAGGGGTAAATGAAAATCATGAATAATTAAAGAAAGGAGGACAGCTCTCTCCTTCTTTTAGTGACTTTCTCTCTAATCCCACAGTTTAAAATGACTTTAGCCCTGCAGTTAGCAAAGCAGCTAACCTAATGTAGCAAACATTTGAAAAGATATTACATTCCACCAAAAAGACAAATGACTTATTAATGATAAATTCAATGTGCTTCTCTCTCTCTCCTATTCTTCCTCTCTCTCCTCTCTACCCCAACCGGTCGAGGCAGATGTTTCCCACTTTGAGCCTGGTTCTGAGGTTTCTTCCTGTTAAAAGAGAGTTTTTTCTTGCCACTGTCACCAAGTTCTTGCTCATGTGGGAATGTTGAGTCTCTTTAAAATTAAACCTGAAGAGTTCGGTTTAGAACCTGCTCTATGTGTAAAGTGCCTTGAGATAACTTTGTTGTAATTTGGCGCTATACAAATAAAGATTGATTCGTTGATTGATTGATCAGGTGTTCCTCAGGGTTCAGTTTTTGGAAAATCAGAGACATTCTGTCTCAAAATGATGCAGAAAAACTAATCCATGCATTTGTTACTTCTAGACTGGATTATTGTAATTCATTATTATCAGGCTGTCCTAACAAGTCTCTAAAAACTCTCCAGCTGGTCCAGAATGCAGCTGCACGCGTTCTGACAAAAACTAGAAAG